>NW_010537967.1:0-13536 GCF_000687285.1 Phaethon lepturus | reverse complement strand
GGAGTCACCATTAGTGGAGATGTTCAAAAAACATGTAGATGAGGCACTTGAGGATATGGTCTAGTGGGCATGGTGGTGTTGGGTTGATGGTTGGACTCGATCTTAAAGGTCTTTTCCAACCTTAATGATTCTGTGATTATCTTAGTGAAAAAATATAGTTGATGATTGACTCCTCACAGAAACATTAAAGCAGACAGCTTTTTGATAGGTTTGAGACTGCTTCTGAAGGCGCTTTGGTTTAGCTTTTCAATTACCTTTTTTCATTTTACAAATGCGTAACAGATAACATCAAATTGAGCAAACCATCTAGTTGAGTTTAGTGCTAATCCAATTCTATGGGTTTTGGAAAGTTAGTGAACTCAGAAGCTAAACAAATAGTTGTTGGGTTTGGGTTGTGTTTTATCTCCCATAAACCCCACAAAGTATGTAGAATAGCTCCGCAACCACTGAAAATCTAACTCCCAGTAAGCCTGAACTGTACCTACAGCATATACAGGATATTCATTCTGGCTTTGCTTTTTTTTACTTTTTTTTTTTTTAATACACACTCATGTCATTATACTCGTAACTAACCATGTTCTAGTAAAACACGTTTAGGTTCCTTCATCTTGATGCTAATCAGATATGTTGCAAAATTTCCTCAAAGAGGAGGAGATAATTACAATGCCTCTTTTAGCCTCTGTGATGCCTTCATTGAACGGCGTTTCCCTCCCTCTTTACAAATTATGGCCGTATGGCTATTTCTTCTTGGGCTTTTTATATGTGATGCTTTCAACGCATCCCATGAGTTACAAAATGCTTTGAATTTCTGTTGACTTTTCAGTCTTGAAAGCACTTGGAATCTCATGGGATACAGACTCCAGAGCAAAGTATAAAAACAGATCTACCTTGTTGAGCCAGCTAAAGTTGAGCTAGCTAGAGAAGAGCTGCCTGAAATCATTATACCATAGTTCAGTAGGTACTTAGCTCCAATTTTCTCTACAAACAGTGCCACATAATCCGGATGAGATACATGCTGATCTTTGTGCCTCAAGCAGCCCTAACTGCAATTCCATAGCAGTCTTTGGAATGTTATTTCTAGTCAGAGGAAAGAAGGCAACAACAACAAATACAGATACCAAAATGATTCACAGAACCATGTTTCTTAGAATGAAACCTCTTGTGTGAAGTCAAAAGTATCAAGCTTCACAGGATTCACGAACTACTTTTGTAGAAGTCTCTGGGCTTTAGGTTCCTCAGGAGGATGAGCAATTCCAAGCAATCTCCAACTTTCAAAGGAGTAATGCAGCATTCTCCTGGTAGTAGATCTTTAGTTTTCTTGCTGTAAGATCTGAAGAAAGGGGTTTCTTTCATGCTAGACGCTCTTTGCAAATGTTGCAAGAGACAGTCCTTTTCCCAAAGAACTTAAATACGGCCTTGACTCAGTTCCCTCTTACACTTTGATTCTTTTAGTTTACCTTAGGCAAATAAATCTAAGTAATGTAGTGGATCAATATTTCTGAGGAAAAAGGCTGAGCTTAACTGAATCTTGGTGTATTGACTTCCACACCTGATTATGCTAGTTAACTGTAAACATCCTCTCTTTGATGGTAAGGCAGAACATGCAAGTTTAGTTCTCTTTAAGAGACAAATGTGAAACCATCTTTCATTTAATAAACATATTTGAAAATTATTATTATAAATAAAAATACTATAAAATGTATAATCATGAATATTTATATATGTATGTGTTCAAGAAAAGGAAAAACAGTGAGAAGAAATGGTTTTAGGGGTGAGGGATTTTTTTTCACATGTCAATAGAACCCTAAGGAATGCCAAGTCATCTTTTAGTTCTGCCTGGCGTCACTTAGTACCTCTCATTGTTCAGTCTGGGGCATTTCTGACACAAAATGGAAATGACTCGGAGAGGGATGAACTACAGAAAGGTGGCTGCAAAGAGGTAAAGATCAGCCTCCTTTTCGTACACTTCAGGCAAGAAACAATGGACTTTGGCCACACTGGGGGATGCAGGTTAGGCAGTGGGCTGAATGGGTTCTTCTAAAGGGTGGACGGTGAAGCACAGGGAACCATTCCCCTGTGAAGTTGCAAAGCTCCTGTCACTGAAGGTCTCTAAAAGTAGTTTATGCAAAAATCTGCCAGAAATGCTGCTGCCCTAGAGCAGACTTGTTGACCAGTTGAGACGCCTTGAACCCAGCTTTTCTTCCCTTTCCTTTACTCCTTTTCACGCATGGCTGATCCAACTGCCAAAGTTGGAGTGAAAGTCTGGGACATCACAGATTACAATTGTCCCTTTCAGTATTTGGACTAAAAAAAAAAATAATAAAAAAATAATTTAACAAATATCGATCTTTAAGTATTTTACAGAAACTTCATCTTTTACAAACAAGTCATAAGCTGAACATTTGGGGAGCATTCATTGCTTTTTTCTTTTTTTTTTTTTTTTTTTTGCTTTTGCTGAGCAAAACAAAGGCTACATCCATTCCCCCAGTAGGATAGAGAATAAAAGTGACAGCGAGGCTTAAGTGGTGCTAATGGAGTTGACAGGAAGGAGGGACAGACCTTTCACAATGTGCAACAACATTTATGAGATTTAGAAAGAGATGGGAGGTATGGCTGTGGGGGAAAAACAGGAAAAGAAACACAAGTCCAGAGATTACTGAAAGAGGAAAGGGTTGTCCACCTGATAGAGAGCGCTGGAGGTGGCACTTTGTGGGAAATAAGAGAGGATGTGACGTGACATGAGGTTTTGCTTCTGGTGCCTTTTTCAAGAGTTCTCCAAGTCTTTATTCCTGCTGCAGCTTCTCTGCCTGTGTAAGTCTGTACTCCAGAAGGTCTTCCTGAGCAGTAGTTGCTCAGATAGATGTGTAGTCTCCTCCTGCCTCTAGTGTTTTCAACAAAACTCAGGGCATAATAGCCTGGACAAGGCAAATGGGGAAACCTTGCAATAGAAGAAGTGCCTACAAATAAGACTCATACAGGTAAAACATATATACTCTCTGTCATAAGAAGCAGCAAAACTCCACAATGTTTACATATTAGGAAAAGTCAAAACATATGAAGCTCAGTGATGGCAGTAATGTGGGAGCGGGATTGTGAGAGGAACACTAGGATCAGTGGTGTCATATTTGATTTATGATTGCAATAAAAAGGCATAAAGGAAAAAAGACCCAAGGGACCCCAGGAGAGTGGGAGTCTAGGCAAAAAGAATGAAGGACAAAGGATAAAGAACATGCAAAAAAAGTAGAGTTCATGTATTCATTTTTTGTCTGCTCTATATAGTTGTATTTAAAACCTCAGCAACCAAATCTAAGTTGGTCCTGTTCTGAGTGGTGGGTTTGGCCAAACATGAGCTCCAGAGATCCCTTCCAACCTAAATAATTTCATGATTATAATGAAACAACTGCAAAAGGTATTATCTGTGTGTTAAGAACACGTTGTTTCTCTCTTCTCATAGTTACTGGCTATCATCAGGCTAGGATCAGCAAGTCCATAACATTTACCTAATAACTCTTCGTTTTCTTTTCGTCTTTAGGTAGCATGTTTAGATGTGCTTTCCATTCCCTGAAGGCTGCCATGTATGCTAATGTCTGCTGAAGAACAATGTTAACCAGAAGCTAATCTGACCTGGTCTTGTGACTAGAACTGATCCCATCTTACAGCACCAGGACACAAGACAGGTAAGTGCAGACACCATTTCCATGTCACTGGTCCACGTATTCTTGCACAGTTGCACAAGGTTCATGCTGAGGTGAGGTTGGAAGGAATTGTTTTTGTTTCACCCTCCCACTGAATTTGAGCAATGTGGAACATCCTAATTTCTGGAATTATGTTAAAATCCTCACTTAAATCCTTCTAAAAATAAAGATTATGGAACTATTGCCCGGGACCATTATGGCAGGCATTGAAAACTAATGGAATTGGCTGTGTTCTTATTTCTTTTGTATGAGCAGAATACAAAAATTGTTTTAAAAAGGTCATAAGTGCTTCTTAAGGGCACCCTGTGCTTGAAAAAGTTTTCCTTTGTCTAGTGTGAACAAAGCTGGTGACTTGGAAGGATTGAAAACACATGGGTCACAACAACCCCTGCGCTAGGGGCTC
This sequence comes from Phaethon lepturus, assembly GCF_000687285.1. Taxonomy (NCBI): domain Eukaryota; kingdom Metazoa; phylum Chordata; class Aves; order Phaethontiformes; family Phaethontidae; genus Phaethon; species Phaethon lepturus. The sequence continues at coordinate 9,438 of NW_010537967.1, read as the reverse complement.
AACTATTATCCTGAGAAGCATAGTATAAAGTTGCAGGTGCAATAAAATGCTCATACAAATCTGCCATTTAAAGCAAGTAACATTTGGTCACTAGGAAAGTAGTTGGCCTTGCACTGGATTTATTCTTCTGAAGTAAGAGAATTTTTATCACTTCCTGTTTCACCTTGGAAAGAGGAATTAACGTTTCATGAAGGAGATAATGAAAACCACCCAGGGAGTCATCAGACAAAGAAACTTCTAGAAGCTGCATTAAAAAAATTTCCATCTCTGCTTGCCTCTTACACATGTGAATCACCTTTTTACCACCTCCTTTGGAGAAATGACAGATTTAATATGTGCTTGATCTAAGCAGCTGAAGTGTGTGTTACAGAAAAGTGTGGAGGGAGATGTCTTTGAAATAAAACAGCTCTGTAGAACAGAAAATATTTGAACATAAATTTCAAAGGCGGGTTTTAGCAGATAATGATTTTGGGCTTTGCAGGCACAGCCTACTAGTAATCAGTATTGTTAACTGACACAATATGATGTAAGTATATGGAACTGAAAATAGGTACATTTACAGTTCAGATACTGCTTTTCTTAAGGTATGCTAAGATTTTCCTGTATATTTTTCTTTTCTTTAAGTTGCACACATGTTGTTTTAAATATTGCTAGAGGATGAGAAACAGAAAAGTTTGTTCCCAAATTATATTTAACTTTTTAGATTGAAAGGATAGTTTTACAAGGCAATCAAATTTGCTCCTGCAGAAACTTGGAAAATCTAGCAAAATTTTAAATTCTCTAACCTCTAATTTCTAATGTCCCTCAAAACAAATAAATCTTGAGTTTAAACTCTAATTCTCAGCCTAAGAAACCATATTATTTCAAACTTCAGTTATACTTTTCACGTTACGTATCTACCCTTGGCAACCAGTCAATTCTTGACTTAATAAGAAAGAGATTTAACAATCCAGTTCCTGAAGTAAGTAGTTTGATTTAGATACCTGAAATACACTTTATGTGAAATCCTGAGAAACTGAACAGATGTGTTCCGTGCTCCGGGTCTTTGTAAGGATGTACCTAGATTGCTATGATCGATGTGATCTACAGCGGTCTTAATTTACATTAAAATATTTGTAAAAAGTTTATGACCAAGGATTAACTAGTCAGTATTTTCCAGGGCTTTGCTTGTTGAACCAATGGTAGCCACTGGGATCAATTTTTTTCAGAAGGATATTAACATTAATGTGAACAGTAATTTTGCTGCTTTTGTTTTCTGACTGCTTTGTCCATGACTCTTTTTCTGCCACTTCTTATAAAGTAGAAAGATGTCACATCCTACAAAAATTGAGGCCTGAACTGTTTTCCCTAAAAAAAACAGTTAGGAAGCTGCAGGAGATGACACTTTTCACCTTGGAGAAATTCTGTTGTCTAAATTAAGTTTTTAAACAGAATTAGTTCAGTCACACAAATAACGATATGCTCCTATTCACATTCTAAATGATTGTTAATACAACTATGTTCTATTGCGCAGCCTTTTTTTTATTTTTTCCACTAGAGAATACCGAATTTAAATAGTAGATGTAGCTAATCCATTTGGAATCAAATACTGCTTTTATTTGGTAGCTTATCCAGTTACCTCAAAGAGCAAATTTCAAAGTTGAAAGGGGAGCGAATAGTCACATTTCTTGTGAGGTCCAGGTTTCCTCCAGACCCTTGCATCTTGCATCTGGTCAGTGAGATTGTGGGCATAACACTGGGAGTTCAGTTTGTGGTGTGGTGGCAAAGTTGTGGATTAGAGAAGAGGGTGGACCTCTGTTAGCTTCCCTGGGAAAGCTGTGTGTGCAGTGAGTGACAGTGTGTGTGTTGGTCACGCTCCTCTAAGAGAGGGAATGAGTCAGGTGAAGTCCTATGCTGAGTACGCCCAGGAGAGGAAAACTTGTAATCCCCAAAATGTGGTAGTAGGGAGAGTGACAGCCTCAGCACTGAGGAAACTTCCTGGGAAATGGAGGGCATGGCAGGTATTTCTCAAACCCAGCTGTTAAGTGGGCAAAAAACAAACCTGAGAGAAGGGAGCTCTCTTGCTCCAGTGTGCAACAGATACGGTTATAAATTTTATTTATTTCTTTTGTCTCCAGTCTTGCTGGCTGCTTTTTTTTTCCCCTCAATTTAATTTTCCCCCTCACTTCATACTCTGATAAGACTTGGCTTTTAAGCTTAAAAGACTTTGGAGGACTTGTAAGAGAAAATCTTAGGCAGATCCACCACAGAGTTACAGCCAGATCAGAGGCTTGTCATACCTACATAACACAATACAGAGTTATTTGTGAGCAGACATGAACAGTTTAGTGACTTTCAAACTCCAGGGGAGCATGTCTGACTTCTATGCAAATTTCTGTTCCTACTTAACAAAATTACATGGCTTTCATTGGGGTATACCAAGATGCTTCCCAGCTTGATGGATATATTGTGAACTTTTATATCTGTGCAGATGAAGTCTAGAAATAGTGCCTATTTTCAGGACATTAAGAAATCTCTTTCCTCTTCAATCTGCCAAAGACTTGTGGGTGAAAATACACACTTTTCTATCACATTGCCTGGAGTTTTGAATCACATGAAGCCACTGCATTGAACATCGGAGTAAAGTTTATCTGACAGTCAGCTGCAAGGGAAACCACTGGTCCAAGTACTGTACTGTCAAAATCAAGGATATTTGCATTGTGTTCATTTTTATAGCCATATTTTTTTTCCCCCTCCAATCAGCAATGACACCCTGGGGGAGTTCTGCTTGAGGAAAAAGTCACACTCTTTGGGGTCTTATTATCTAAAATTAACTTCAAATCAAAATAAGCCACCTGCAGTGTGACCACTCTTGAAAGTTCTCTGTGTATTCATGTGGTACAGAATAAAAGAGTTCATCAATTCAGCCTTGTTATTCGTTGTTAAGCCATTTCTCTTTATAACTGTACCTGCAGAACACTTTATTTCAAATTAACGTTCAGAATTTTGAGCAGAGATCCCACAAAGCATTGCTCGGATGTTAATCTGCATGTGTCTGGAGATCAATTCTTTTTCTTGCTGTACAGGTAATCTTCCCTGGAAAGCACTGAAATTACAGAGTTTGATCATTTTTAAGCTTAATTCCTGTAACTCTTCCCTCTTTACTGTAACATCCATCTTGCTACTGTATGGTGCCATTTACAGAGTGCCAACAGGTAGAGGAGAGGAAGCATCAGTCAGTGCTGCAGTCTTTGCAATTCTTTGTCTAAACACCCTCCTGCAAACGTATCTCAGGTCATGGAGTGAACTGTGCAGAAGGGTGTTCCTGGGCGCTGGGATGACTGCAGCTTAATCTAAGCAGATGTTCTTTCTTGGGTATCCTAGAGTGGTACCATTTATAAACTGCTGCTTCGGGGCTCTACCAAGCAGCACTGAACAAAGGAGGCTAAAAGCGTTACCATCGTGACGGGCTGAGTGCTTGACAGCATTGCTCTGGACATAAAGGCACTTTCCTGGTCATCTCCTCAGATGTTTGCTGGGAAACCTACCCTGCATAAGCAAACATGCACCACCAGCTCTGTCCAGGAGATTGTTACCAATAATAACTACTAGCTGAATTGCAAAATAATTTAGGTTGCAGGGGACCTCTGGAAATAATCTACCGCTTAAGCCAGGTCAGCTAGAGCAGGTTGCCCAGGGCTGTTGGGTTTCCCCAGGTTTTTGGGAAACCCAGTTGAGTTTCTGAATGTCTCCAAGAATGGAGATTCTGCAACCTCTCTGGGCAACCTGTTCCAGTGTTTGACTGCGTTCTCAGTAAAAAAAAGTGGGGGTTTTAATGTTTAGATGGAATTTCCCATGTGGTTTTTTGTGGGTTTTTTTGTTTTTTTTTTTAATCCGTACCCATTTCCTCTTGTCCCGTCACTGGGCATCATTGAGAAGAGTCTGGCTTCCTCTTCTTCACTCCCAACCATTAGGTACTTGTATACATTGATAAGATTCCCCCAAGCCTGCTTTTCTCCACGCTGAACAGTCCTAGCTCTCTCAGTCTTTCCTCATGCGGAAGATGCTGTCCTCTAATCATCTTTGTGGCCGTTTGCTGGACTTGCTCTACTAGGTCCATGTCTCTCAGGAGCCCAAAACTGTACCTGCACTCTGTGTGTGGCCTGACTAGTGCTGAGCAGAGAGGGAAAATCACCTCCCTTGATCTGCTGGAAACGTGTTTCCTAATGCAGCCCAAGATGCTGTTGGCCACCTTTGCTATGAGAATGAGACCCAGTTTCAGGCTAACAGACATAGTGTTATAAATGTGGTGGAGATGTGAGGTTCCACAAAAGTGCTAATACTCATAGTTATAAATATAGGCAAGCCTGGCCAGATTAGAATACCAGTGCAGGTGCCATGAAAAGACCCCTGGTGCCTATCTTTTCCTGCCTCTTCCCCATGTATCTCAGTCTTTCAGGTCCATCAGCTTAAAGTGTAATGCACTGTGATATTGAAAACCGTTATTGATGGAATATTCCTATTTGTGATGTGTTACAGTTTGCTTGAGCTGGGCAGGAAGTAGTTAAAAATACATTGGTTCTCACAGTTAGATGGGCTCTTAAAAAAATTTCAAGGCCATCCGCCTGCCCCAGAGCTATTCATAGCTGTGTCATTCCTGATGTGCTTTTCTAATCTTTTTGTAAAGATTTCTGGAGATGGAGACAGGAACATTTCCCCAGGCAATCTTTACCATTGGTGCTTCAAAACCATTACTGTTACTGAGGTCCAGCATCTAATGAGGTTGTTCTTTGACATTTCTTAGGCCCATTATTGTCTGTCCTACCAATACCCCTTACTTGACACCAGATGTATTAATGTATTTGTTTATTTGACAAGCATACATTTATGTTTTTTGTTTTCTTCCTTGATACTTCATTTAAGCTAAAGAGTAGACAGGGTCCTAATTAGCTTTGAACTAATAGGCCCAGAGCTCCACCAAGCTCATAGTACCTACTTAGGCAATAGCATCTGTGGTGCTTCCATCTGATAGAGATGTCAAACTGTGTTGCCATGTGAGATATGTAAAAGATTAACTGCCCTCAGTCTATAAAAAAGGAAACAAAGGAAAAAGAATGCATACAGTATTTCAAATCTGAATGAAGAGCTGAAATAAATCAGGTGTGGACTTAAACATGAAGTGCTGTGACTTGTGTGTGAATTATGGAAATGAGAAATGAGATGGAAGATACATCAAGTATCAGCTGAGCACCCTAAAGTGCTAGCAAGAACATGGGGGCTAGAGCCTTGGGACTACAGAAGCTGGGAGAAATATCATTGGGTGGGAAGGAAGATGAGAGAGAAGGCTTTCTTAGCAAGCAAGAAGTGACAACATCTTTGTCATAAGAGGGAATGGCAATAGTGGAAGATCCCACATTTTTAAACGGAATTTATTTCTAAAGGAAATGGTTGTGAGTTAAAAGAGATGGGGTTTCCTGAGCCTGCGGGGTGGGAGTAAAAGTCAACACTCATATCACTCGGGGTGCTCAAACTATCTTTTAGCTTAAGATGAAACCAATCAATGTAGGCAAATGTGTGAAAATTTGATAGAGATGTTAAACAAAAAATTCTACTTCAGCTATTTGCAAATACTGCACTTGCTCTAGGCTGAGCTACCTGTATGTGAATGTATGCATACATTTATCAGCCAGACTTCTAAATGGTAACTGCTCTTGAAAGGAAAGATTGCCTTTCTGCAGAGTTGCCATTAGTATGGTGATTATATTTTTATATACATATAAATATATATTTGTGTGTTCTGTAGGATATATTATTTAGGAAATGGCCTTGTAGATTTACAAATGTGCCTAATTCTACTTCAAGAGAAGTTATGCTGAAGTAAGGATTGCAGCTTATTTCATGAGTGTTATTTTCAAAGACTAAAGTGTCAGATAGTAAGATAGTATTATTTCAAATACTCAAGAAGTCTCACCATATGTGAGGTGATGTCTTGTGGGATTCTACCTCAAGAGAAGCAAGGAGAACAGATGTGTAGACTGAACACAAATAGAGCATAAGTCTTCAAAGGAAAAAGATTTCATCCCAAATTTTGGAACTGAAGACAGCCCTTAAATACTTCTAATTTCAAGAATAACTCTTATCCTAAAAATTGTTTGTGTCTAGAAGCCAGTATTTTAGACAACATGAAGTACCTTTCTTGAAGGATATATCACTTGTCCTAAAACATATATAATAGAAGGGAAAGTTCTGATTCTAGCAAAGAGATACAGAAGGGCACAACGAAGCAGTATGACAGTGGTACTAACAGGGCAGAAATTGCTTTTTGCGAACACCAACCCCGACCATTACTGTTGCCGCTGTTGATTTTGCACTTGACAGCAGAAGGACAGCATGTGATGAGCAAAACTGCTCCTGGCTTTTTGAAGCCTGAGTGGAAAGCAGGGACGTCGCAAAAGAACTAGAACTATTTCACATTATGCATACATGAATTCAAATAATGCAAGTAGAGCAATTACAAGACATAATCCAGCCAGCTGAAAAGCTGTATCTTAACTATGCAGTTCTAGCTGAGGTATTCCAGTCAACAAGCCTTTAGCTAGAGGCAACTGTGCCTCAAAACAGAACATTTTCCAAAATTAGTTTTGAAAAATAGGCCCTTGGGAGGTACTTTTTTAGATAGTTCGTGATTTAAATAAGACAGCTTGTAAAGGAACATCTTTTGCCCCAAGATTTGCCTATAGTCATAAAAGACAGAGCTGCCCTATTTAGGAAACTAGAGCCTTTGGCATATTATATGAGTTATACATTACTTAACCTTTTAACAGCATATTTTAAATCATCGACGTAAAAATATCTGTACAGTCACTGCAGAGCAATCATTACTTCTAAAGTCATCTTTAGACCTGTTTTTCTTTTATCCCATTTTCTGTAGACACTAATCTTGATTTCAAATCGTTACAAAACACCCCATTTGAAATCCATGGTAAGATTGCTTTCACTGAATCATTAAACCTTTCCTAGTAATTTTGGTTTTGGGATAAGATGAAGAGGTGTCCACCTCATTTCTTATACTTTTACCAGAGGCACCTGAATCAGGAGCATGGAAGGCAGACATAAACAAAGAGAAGAAAAAAACCAAAAACTTACAGGAAATGTTGACTTTGGTAAATTTTTATACCTAGTTAAATGCTGAGATTAGAGACCATCCTGTACTTGTTCTCTCTCTGCAGATCATAATCTGGATTTTATGTTCTAATACTGAGAGTTTGGTGAGGTTTTTTTTCCTTAAAGATTGTTCTTATTTGCTACAGGATTAACATTTTAGCTCAGATCAGGAACGAACTTTTGAAGCCGCCCCTGCTTGCTGTGCTTTGCTGCTGCATGTGCTGTATTCCTTCAAGAACAGTCACCTTTAAGGTGACTAAACCAGAAGATACACACTTAATGGACTCCAACTATTAAGACTAGTCTAATTCGACACCACACTAGAGTCACTCTGAAATAAAATCATTTGACATGCATATGAAGTGGATGTGTGCACCAGCTGCTTTGCTCTACAGAACTGCTCATGTTGGGCTACAGTGTACAGACCATACAACTAATGTAGATTTAGCCAGAGTTTGCCTGAATAAATAATCCCTTCCCATGGAATACTTCTACTTCTGGGCACTAAACATTTATATCAGTATGAAATCTTTACTATTTCTAGAAGGGATTTCCTTAATAGAGAGATAAAGAATTTCTTCTCTATGAAAGAAGGACTGTAAGCACAGAGAACACAATTTTGCTCATAAAGAATTTTTAAACACAAAATAAAAGAACACCTATCTGTACTAGGCATAAAGGTAGGAGCCGAAAGTATTCTGAATGTTGTTTAGTGAAGATGCAAGTAATAGTACTGTGTTTACTTCTCAAAATTCACATATGTTTTCAAAGGAAAGAAATTTAAGGAACGAGAAATCTGAGACATCCAGTCACATGTTGATGCATTCCATATATTTATTTTTTTACATACCTCATAACTCTCTAATTTCACTGGGTATAGAAACTCTGTATGTGTTTCCATGTTTGTGCCCTGCATATCAGTGGATGGAAAAATTTGAGGTTCCCTAGAAAATATTCAACTCGTCAGCAAAAACATTTGAAATTCATTACATGAAATAGTGTTTTACCTTAAAAGAGAAAGTGGGTTAGGCATAAATTTGAAGAAGTCAGTCTCTGCCTTAGTCATGACATAAGCACTTATGCATCTTATATGATATCATCCAAGTCAGCCTAACTTTATATGTTAAGTTTCCTCTTCCAGATCAAATATGTGTAATGTTTGGTTAATGCTTTTAAGCACCTTGAAAAAATACATTGGACTTATTTGCTATTTTGCAGTATTAGAAATCCAGCTATTGAAGATTATTTGTGTGATTCCGTGGGCTTCAATCAGTCAGTATCCAGTGAACTTCAAGGACTTAATTCTCATTATTACTCTGCCATACTTCCAAATCTACTAGCAATATTAGATCTTAATCACATCTTGGACATACAAAAAGATCATTCCCAAAACTGTAAATGAATGTTAGTAAATGCATGGATCTTTCTCAAAGGTCCTGCTACAGGTTCACTGTCATTGCTCTCTGATTTCCCCAGCATTGACCAAGCTTCTCTGGCTGCTCCAGCTGGCAATGCCCAGGGGATCAGCAACTGCTCACCTCATTTGATGCTCTGGTCTGGATTTTTACTGAAGCTGGAATGACCAGCTTTAGGGAACTCTTCATTGCTGAAGGGAAGCTTCCTCACCCATCTCCGGCAAGTCACGATAAAACATGGTCAGAAGGAAATTGGAGTACCTGGCAGAATGAAGTAAAGAATTTTAGATGCAGAACAAAACTGGAAAGCACTGGCTGGCTTTGCGGGTAAAAGTTGATCCAGATATGTTGCAGTTAAATAAAGGACTGAAATCAATCATATAACAGTAGTTATAAACCATAATGGACATGTAAGAGACATTTATAGTTTTAGTTAGCACAAGAGGTAGAAAAATATTAAAAAGCAGTATTTCAGCAGGGCTTTTGACATGGGTATGGCCCATTTCGGTACTGTTGGATTATGTGATAAAGCTCATCTGCACACCCACAGAGGAGCAGACAGAAAAAGGCAGGAGGGAGACCCAAAATAATCCCTTTCTGGGCTGCTCCCAGGCATATCACAGGGGCCATGAGCCCAGCAAAGGCCCATCTGGAGAAGCGCAGAAGAGCACAGGGATGCACAATGGCAGAGGCAACCCAAAAGAAGGATTCCCAAAGAATGACTGCCTTGTCCAGGCACCTGCCAGGGCTGTCCCAGGAGAGACATCAACTCCAGCATCCAGGTGTGAAACTCATCCCAATGAGTCATGGGGAGCAGCTGTCTAGTCACCTTTTGGATTACAGGGGCTGCTGCTTATATATATATAATTTTTTTTTTTAA
>NW_010537966.1:0-2818 GCF_000687285.1 Phaethon lepturus | reverse complement strand
CAGCGGGGGGGCACAGGGACGAAGCGTCACCCCCGGCCCCTCCCCAGGGCCGCGCAAGCCCCTGCAGGCTCCGGCCGCCGAGGGCGACCGCACGCCCGGGCAATAGAGCTGGTGAGGCCTCAAACGTCTCTGCCCCTGAACAGCTGGTGGCACGTCAGAAATTTCTGAGCACATTTTACCTTGGAGGCTTTCACCAGCTGAACGCTTCTCTCGGATTTTCCAGGAACAGAACAAGTCAATGGTATTTCTCCCCCTCAGCTCTCGTGGGTGACCTACATTATTCATAATTATTTCCCGACTTCTGTGTTGGCAAAACAGATAACAGAAACCATGCAGAGTAATGAAACCTGATATGCGTGAGGACATTAAAATAGATACACGTAATAGTTACAAATAAAATATAATGGTATTACTCCTTTTAATTAAACTTTGTGGGAAATGAGTGAACTATTCCTCTAGCAATATCTTGCAGCTCCGAGTGCAGAATCAGTTAAGTAGCTACATGAGCACGCTGCTGGAATGGCTGCATCATGACAGACTCGCCTGTGAAAACAGTCCCGGGAAGAAGCTGATCATTTTTTTTAGTGCTACAATTCATCAGTAAGTGAAGCATAATCAGCTGTGACTGGCTGAGGAACCTGCCTGCATGCAATTTAGGAATTCTGGTTAATTATGTAAAATTGCTCAATATTTAATGCCTCAGTGTTTAATGAATCAGCCATGAACTAGCGAAGTCCTTTGTAAATTACTGCCCACTCTGTCTGGAAGATGAGCCCATAGACAATGAAAGACAGAAGTTAACTGAAATATTTAGGGTTTTGGATGAGCCCTACATTCAGATAAAAAAAAAAAAAAAAGATGACCACTTCCCTTATCTGGAAACATCAGTGGGAGTAGGAGACACATGAAAAATTCCCACAGAGGAAAACAGGATGCATGTTACAGAGCAGGGGCTGAGAGAAACAAAAGGAATTTGGGGGCAAGAGAGTAAGAAATGGGACATGCTTTCATTGCTGACTTGGGTGTGGAAGCAGCTGAGGAAAGAGAAACTGACTGCAGAGAGGAGGAAGAAAGGCGTGATGACCAGCAGGAGATGCCAGTTGCAGAAGGGGATGCTACCAGGGTAGCAGAGGGTGGAAGGCTGCGGGTTTGTACCTCCAGCCGTGAAGGTGCGTTCATGCCATCAGAAGGGAGCTGTGCCCTGTCCGCCCCAGAGCCAGGTTCAGCTCCCTGGTGTCTATGCTGAGAAGAAATGCTACAGACCCCAAGGAAAACCAGAGAGCTCAGTTGCACCTAGACTAAGGAAAAATTAAGGAATGGGCAGGTGTAGCACCTGTGGACTCAAACACAAAAGCAAGGTGAGCGTCAGGGACCTCAGCTGGGGTTATGAGGCTGGGGAGGATGGCCTTTGCCTTCTCTCACCTCATTAGCAGGAGCAAACAAACATTCAGTTACTAAATTAGAAGAATTTAATATTCCATGCAATTTAACTTTTCATTTTTCAAGATCGTTAACAGTTTTCTGCAGAAGAGAAAACTCTGATTTGGCTTCATTTCTACACTGTGCCATCAAGTTATTTTTGATTGCATAAAGATGTTTTTGAGGATACTGTCACTATAGAAACTAGTGCTAAAGGAAGTTCTTTTGCTCCATTTCCCCACTAGAGAAAGCAAAGAAAGTGTTCTCTTTATTAGCTGGTAGAAATGGATGTAGTTATGTTTAAATATTTTCCTCCTGCTCCTCTTTAACCACTTTTGTCTTTGACAATATTGCCTTTCATTATCTTCATTTAAGACTGGGGTTTTCCCTTTTCCCCCTGCAAGTTGTTCTGTTTGTACGCGTGTTTGTGACACTGCTTGTGTGTGCCACGAGTAACAGAGTAACAGACACCACAAACAAAAATCAACACAAAATCCTTTTAGATTGAAGCTGATGTTATCTAAACAGATGGTTAAACAACATGTACTTTTGGACATGGGAAGTCCCAAGATAGTGTTCTTTCCACAAAGCCTAAGTTTGTCTTCATGCATAATACAGAATGCAGTCGAGATGAGTAATGGCTTAGGAGCAGAGTAAAACTGAGGAAATCACACCTTAAATTATGATATTACTACGCATAGTTTAGTAATATCTAGATACTGAAGCCCCTTCCCCCACCCCCCATACCGTTGTGCCCCCAGTTGCACTAGAGTCTATACCTATACATCGTAAATATATTTCTGGCTTCTAACATTTTTTTATTTCAGTATACAAGGACTTTGGTACGAATCAAGTACCTCCTACTACCCAAAATATGAGCGCAGCCACTGTTTCTCCTTGCTGCCCCTCTTGCGAGGAAAGCCTGCCTGTTTTGTGAAGAGGTGCTCCGACCCGTTTCCACGCGGATCTGAGCACCTTGTTGGCTGCTCCTGACGCTGCAGCTCTCTCAGCCCCGACAGGGAGGATGGTCAGGAGGAAGGTGTGAGAGCAGGCAGGGGTGCCAGGGAAGCCTGCACTATGGCCGGCATGCTGCCTGGGTGGTCAGCCCCATGGGAAGGTTGACGGTCACAGCCGAAAGGCCACACACTGCTGCTTCTTCAGCTGCCACTCAACCGCGAGTGCTCCTGACTCGCTCCCCAGCAGAGCCAAACAGACCTTCAGCCACCGGTGCTCTGCATGCAGCATCCGAGCACTGTAACGCACACGATCACAAGCCCAGCTGAGAGGCAAAGTGCTTATCTAGGCATTAGCTTGGGCATAGGAACAACCAGGGGGAAAATCCCTGGGTCAAACACACCCAAAATTCGCTCTTTGGTGCATAAAGAACTGGCTGGATGAC
>NW_010537965.1:0-1895 GCF_000687285.1 Phaethon lepturus | reverse complement strand
GGAGGGACCGCAGCGGCGGCTTGGGAAGGGCCCGCTGGTGCGGGGAAAGAGAGTGCGAAGCAAAGTATGGGGCAGGGAAGGGAGGTTCGGAGCTAACTCTAGCGCTGGCACCCACCGCTCCCGCAAATGCAAGCGGGGCCGAAGGGAGGAGAAGTAGCTCCTTCTCCCTCCCCTGCTTTGAAAACTACAGGTCGCCGGTTAGGCGGGGGTGGGGGAGAAGAAGTAGTGAGGCAAGCCCCACTATGCAAACTGCTGCTCCCTAAAGTTACCTGCAGAGCGCTTTAAAAGGTCCGACCCCACCATCCCCTTGGCAGCCACAAGCGAATTCAAGCCTCCACCTGCTCCTCGGTCCTGCTGGTCTGGGAAAGGGGACGGAGCCTGCGGAGCTGCTGTAAAATCGGGAAGGGGCAGAAGACAGGAAAGGAGAGGACCCAGCCAGTGCTATAAACGGGGCGGGAGGACCCTCATGCCTGGAAGCCGTTTTCTTAAATTCACTCTCCGGCGGCGGCCGGAACTAGGGGAGAAGTCGTCCGGGGCCCGAGAGCCCCGTGTGTCTGGTGGGGATCGGGGGGGAACATTTGGAGTCCTGTAAATACAGTTATCAAAGGCAGAGAAACCGTTTTCTGTTTGTTTGTTTTTGCTGACAAAGAAGCGTGAGGCTAAATCAGGAGTTTGCAGCACAATCCAACTTGAACGCGAGAGAAACCCCAGAGTTGAAAAAGACCGTCTGCTTCTTACGCAATCAGCGCTTAATAAGCAACAGCCATTAATATATGTTAATTGCAGCTCCAGCAGAGCTTGGGGGAATCTTGGAACCGTGTCAGGGAGCATCGCTGCCTTTTAAACAATAACGCTATGCACCAAACCGGCCCCGTTTAATCCTGTTATTAAAACATCCTCCCTGGTCCCCAGCCTAACTCCCGACAGAGATCAGCGAGGGCATGTCCTCGAAACTTGCCCAGACAAGGGAGCTGAGCGCCCCTTTCGTTTGGACCCTGCTGACCCTCGCTAAGATGATCCTCTGAAAATGCCCAGGTTCTTAGCGACGCTTGCGATAAAAGTTCACGTGCTTTTCTGTTTGATCCCTGTTTTAGGCTCAAATCCACGATCTCTCCCAGAAGTTTCCAACGTGGTAACGTGGGTGCTAAACCATTTCGGGCTGGTTCTGCAGCCCAAGGTCGTTAGGACATTTTTTATTCCCCATCTAAAAGTCTCACGTCAAAAAAACAGATCGAGATTGCCTGCCAGGCTGCCCGTCTCGCTGCGGGGCTGACATGGCTGGACCGACCTTCCAGCCCAGCGAGAGGGAGAACAAATCATTAGTTCCGACAAACGAGCTCCAACTCCTTTCTGTGACTTCCCCAATACTTTGCCGCATGGATATCGAAGTTGCACCAGAGACTACCGTTATCCCTGCTGCTCGTATACGAGAAAGCAAGGGATACTTTTGATGACATAATTAAAAATGGCAACATTTAAGAATAAAAATCTTAAGTGCGTGGGTAAAACCCGGGCAGCGCCGTTTGAGTACAGATCAATTCCTTTGAACTGAGCCTCTCAGTGCATTCAGGAGGCAGCGGCGAATGTTGTTTTTAATCACACACACCCCCCCCCCCCCCCCAGCTGAACTTTTATTTGGCTTCTGACAACAATAACGGGCTACAAACAGACCTCTCGGAGCGCCCGCTGAATAGACCCTTTTCGAGCCCGGATTGTTTCCACCGCCACAAAAAACAACCAGTAGCTTCGTTTCTTAATTGGGTTGTTCCTGGCCCTTGTTCATTCAGGTGTTCGCAAGGAATTTGTTTATTAGCCTTTGACAAACAGCTCCTCCTGGCAATCGCCTCATGGGGTTGGCTTCAGCGGGAGCGGAGGGATGCGGGGAGGGGGGGGGG
>NW_010537964.1:370-2416 GCF_000687285.1 Phaethon lepturus | reverse complement strand
GAAAGGGAAAGAAGAGAGAGGGAAAAGGAGAGATGGAAAGGGAAAAGAAAAAGGGAAAAGAAAAAAGGAAAAGGAAAGAGGTGAAAGAAAAGGAAAGAGGTGAAGGAAAAGGAAAAGGAAAGAGGTGAAGGAAAAGGAAAAGGAAAGAGGTGAAGGAAAAGGAAAGAGGTGAAGGAAAAGGAAAAGGAAAGAGGAGAAGGAAAAGGAAAAGGAAAGAGGTGAAGGAAAAGGAAAAGGAAAGAGGTGACGGAAAAGGAAAAGGAAAGAGGTGAAGGAAAAGGAGAAACTAAGAGAAAGAGGCAAAATGCAAAAAGGAGGAAATGCAAAATGAAAAGAAATAGAAGAAAAAGGGAAAAGAAAAAGGAAAAATGGAGAAAAGGAAAAGTGAAAAAAGAAAAAAGGAGAGGAAGAAGGAAAAGGAAAAAGGGAAGAAGGGGAAGAAAAAGGAAAAATGAACAGTAGAAAAGGGAAAAAAGGAGGAGAGGGGAAAAGGAAAAGTAGAAAGGGAAAAAAGGAGCAGAAAAGGAAAAAAGAGGAAAAGGGAAAAGGAGAAGAAAAGGGGAAAAAGGAGATGAAAAAGGAGATAAAAAGGAAAAAAAGGAGATGAAAAAGGGAAAAAGGAGATGAAAAAGAGAAAAGTAAAGAGAGAAAAGAGGAAAAGAAACAAGGAAAAAAGATGAAGGAGAGGAGTAAGAGAAAGAAAAAAGAGGAAAGGTAAAGAAAAAAGTCCAAAAAAAGAGGCAAAACGAAAGAAAAAGGAAATTGGAAAGGAAAGCAAGGGAGAAAAATGGGAAATGAAATGAAAACCGCCCAACTAAGCCCAAAATCGGGGACCCCTCAGCGAGAGCCGAAGCCGTCGAGTACCAGAGGCGACTCGCAAAGGCCCGAGAAGCCGCCGCCCCGCGGAGAAGGAGGAACGGTGGGATGAGGAGGGGCAAAACCGGCGAAGAAACGGGGAAAAAGGGAAAGCGGGGGGGGGAAACCCCAAGAAAATGAGGGAAAAAGCGAAGAGGTGGGGAAAAAAGTGAATTTTGGGGGAAAAAGTGATTTTTTTTTTTTTTGGAAAATGAATTTTGGAGGGAAAAAGTGAATTTTTTGGGGAAAAAGTTTTTTTTGGGGGGAAAAGTGAATTTTTTTGGGGAAAAAGTGATTTGGGGAAGTCAATTTTGGGGGGGAAAAGTGAATTTTGGGGGGAAAAAAGAATTTTTTTGGGAAAAAGTGATTTTGGGGGAGGAAAATGATTTTTTTTGGGGGGGAAAAGTGGTTTTTGGGGGAGAAAAGTGAACTTTTGGGGGAAAAAGTGATTTTTGGGGGGGAAAGTGATTTTTGGGGGGAAAAGGTGATTTTTTGGGGGGAAAAAGTGAATTTTGGGGGAAAAAA
Organism: Phaethon lepturus; assembly: GCF_000687285.1. Classification (NCBI taxonomy): domain Eukaryota; kingdom Metazoa; phylum Chordata; class Aves; order Phaethontiformes; family Phaethontidae; genus Phaethon; species Phaethon lepturus. The sequence continues at coordinate 1,036 of NW_010537964.1, read as the reverse complement.
TGAAGAGGTGGGGGGAAAAAAGGGAAGAGACAGAGAAATCGATGGAGGAAGATGGAGGAAGAAGGGAGGAGCTGGCCCAGCGGGCACGGAAACGGGTGGAAAAATGGAGGAATAGGGCAAAAAGAAAAGGCTGAATGTGTAGGGGAGGAGGAGGAGGAGGAGGAGGGGGAGAGGAGGGGGAGGAAGGCTCACCGAGCAGAGGGACGAGGCGAAGCGGCCCCATTCTGGGTGGTGTCTCTTTCTGCGGCGACGGGAACGTCTCCTTCCCCCTTCGGTCCGGCCCGGCGGCGCGTCCGTCACGTGAGGCCAGGCGCTACGGGGCGGCGCAAACCGACGTAAAAAAAGGGGGAAAAAAAAAAAACAACCAAAAAAATCCCAAACCCCGAAAAAAAAAACAAACCCTTAAAAAAAATAACAACCGAAAAAACCACGACCCAACCCAACGGTTGCAACATCGTCTTCGTGGTCAGGCCCGGCGTCACCGCGGCATCGCCGATGGCTTCTTGCCGTGCCGCGTCGGGTCATCTCGCCGCTTTCGGCGTCGCCCTGCGCGCCGGTGGTGGGTTTGCCTGGAAAATCGGCCGGAAAATTGGAAAATGTTGGGTTTTGGGTTTTTTTATGGGGGGGAGAAACAAAAATGACCCCCAAATTGGAAAAGCCGTTGGC
>NW_010537964.1:0-282 GCF_000687285.1 Phaethon lepturus | reverse complement strand
GTTCCCCCGCCGTTGGCCAACGCTCAACCGGCGCCGTTGGGTCATCCCCAAAGCGGCGGGAAGATGCGGGAGATGGCGTCGTTGGATGGACGGTTGTGGTCGGCTGCCGCGTTTCGAGGGAAGAACCCCAAATTGGGTCGATTTCACGAGCTGGAGCTTCTCCGAGTTACCAAAAAAGGGGATTTTTGGGGGGAAAAAGGGAAAAACGGGCGGCTCAGGTCTTCGCGGTGCGCCCGGGACACGGCGCGCCGTCCGAACGGGGCGAAACCCCCTCCCTTGAGC
>NW_010537963.1:46785-65228 GCF_000687285.1 Phaethon lepturus | reverse complement strand
CCTGCAGCCCCCGCTGCCAGCGCCTGGGCACCGCGCCAGGTACATCACGGGAAAGAACTTTTTATATGTTAGTGTTTTACCTACCCAGACATGGCAGCATTGTCTTCTATAAATGGTTCTCCACAGTTTGCAGACACTTGTGCAAAAAAATATGCCTGACGTTTTGTTTAAAATTTCTGTGAAAATGACAATTGTGCTTCTGAAACACATGGCAAATTTAAAAGCTATAAAGCCAGGGGATTGTTTAGAGCTCTTTTCATGAAGTGGTGCTCCTGCCTTCACTAGAGCTTCTCTGTTAGCCAGAGCTAGAAGTCCATCCTACTGAAATACATTATTGATGGCTGGTTTAATACGACAGTAAATGAGTGCAAATCGTGGCCCACGGGACCAAACTAGATTATGCTCCTGTTGCCCTGTTCAATATCTTCTCTATGTTTTACCAAAGAAATATGTGATAAATAGTTAGATAGCAACAGGATTTGTCTCAGCTTGTTACTCAGCAAGCGTTAGGGTGGCAGAACCTGGCAACCCACCTCTTCATCTTCTACCAAACATGACTAGTACCAGTTGCAGTGCCAACAAATGTCCCAAAACTACAGACTGCCATCGAGGTCCCGGCCAAGCAGTCATCTTACAGGATTTTTGTATTATTTTTGAACACAAATGGAGAATATGATCCTTAGAAATGAGGTCAACGACTCAAGAAGGGGAGAATTTTATTTTATTTTATTTTCGTCCTAAGCTCCTAGCACAGTGTTTGCGGGAGAGAAGGATTACCTTAAGTGTAGACCTGAAGGTGATTTCCATTTCCTCCCTCCCCCTCACGCATGTGTGACTTTTGGCAAACCAGCGTGTTATGAAATTCAAACATTCACCTGCAGGTAGAAGACAGACTCCGTGTGTGTGTGTGCCACCGCTCATCAATCTGCATTACGGACCACAAAGCCCAGCTGCATGGGTAGGTATTAGATCAAATGTGTCACTGCATTAGAAAATATGGTCCATGCTAATAAATAAATAGCTTCCAGTTGCCCTGTCTGATCTGTGCAAGTGGAGGGAAGTCACACGCTGGTGTGACCGAGGACAGGTTTGACCAATTATTCCTAAGCAGCGTATGTCGTACAGCACATAGGTACCACGGTCTTGCAGGAACACTGTGGTGTCCACAGTGCCCGCCTTCCTAACATGGACTAGTTTAATCCTGTATAAATGTCCATGTAAATTGTGTAAAATAAGAAGGTATGAGCTGCAAACATGTTTCATTCAAAGATCATAGGGGAACCCTGTGAAGATAAAAAAGGAGTTTTAAGGGCAATAGATATGTGTCTTCACCACGCAATTGTCCCGACGTCTGTGAGTTTTTGCAGACACACAGAAGGGCAGCATTTCCTCCTGTTATATTAGAGTAAGAAAGTTAATGGACATGCTAGGTAAATTATTTTGTAAAAAGCAAATGAACAAACTTGAGCATGCACCAGAGCAATAAATACAGAAACAGTCATTGAAATGGACTTCAGTGGGCTGTGTGCTCATTCCCCTTTGTGTTTTGTGTTTGCTGAGCTGGAACAGCCCAGTAACAAGTTTCCTAGCAGGAAGAGTCATGGAAGCAGTGAACTGCAAAACCATTGCAGAAAACAAATGTTGGTTTTGTGACTGAGACTGTATGTTTCTAAGCTATGATAATTTGGCAGAAAAGAAACAATCAAACTAATTGGAGCTTAAATACTGGGTAGTACAGTGCGACAAAGCAAAGATATTGGAGCCTGTAAGATCTGGACTGGGCTCTGAGAGGAAGGAGAAGAGAAGTTAAAGGAAAAAGGCGTGTTCCCCTCTTCTGCCTTAGATGGGAAGAATCTGTGGGAGCTGTACTCCAGACATCTCAACTGATTTTGTTTTCCTGATAATTAGTGGCCAATAGCTTTGTCTGAAGGATAAGGCTGGGATTGCTACTGCTTTTCTTGCTTAACAGTGGCTACACAGGCACTCACCTGCAATGCCAGCCCATAGCAGGTGAATACTTTCTAACAAATAATCTCTTGGAGGAGAACAGAACATAAAAAGAAGGTAAATTTTATGAGTAAATTATTCATTATGAATTACTCAGACAGTTTTACTAACAGTCATCTGGAAAAAGTTAAGAAATGAAGGCAAATGACTGAAGTGAGTAATAAATATAAACCAATCCAAGAGACTTGTAGGGTTACTTGTTGGTTGTGGAGAAGGATGGGATTGATTGAGCGATACAGTGAAAAACGCAGAAAAGTAGAATAAGATAAACAAAGAAGGGGTAGGACATTTGGCTATATGGTGTTTTCCTGTTCCAAAATATCTTATGGCTGCACTGGTGGCAGTTCATTCAGTCAAGTTTGCTGATTGTTACTATTTTACATACATGGTGTGAAAATGAAAGAATGGCCTCCGCTACTCTGCTTTTCCTTGAGACTGACTGCTTTAATTTAGAAGTCAATAAACACCATGCATGCTCACAGCATCCCAACCCAGAGCTATTGGAAACTGGCACACTTGAACTTCCTCCCACTGGGAACCCAAGGCTTGGCTTTCAAAATTCATATTTTTATGTCCTTGCTAGCTCTATTTTATTAAAACAAAAATGTGATCTTTTCCCCACCAGTTGGTTGCTGAAAGCTGCTTTTGTTGAAGGAAAGCTAATGTTAAAAGCAAGGTTGTATTCCATTACGAAGGCAAGCACAGCTTTGTGATAGGAGATGAAAATGTGTTAATTAAAATGTTGCTTTTACTTTATCTTGAATGTCACATTAGCCTTATCTCCAGCTCATGCAGGCTCTAGATGGTTTCATTTGGGCATTTGGCCATCTTTTGTTTTTCATTTCATTATTTCCACTTAAATATTTATGGCTTGAGCCCAAGCCCATGAAACTCCATGGTAACACTCCTGTGGAGTCTCATAGACTTTCCAGCCTTGGAGTAAAGCCTTGCTCTGAAGAAAAAAAAAAAAAAAAGACAAAAATGAGCTTGTGGGTTTGTATGATTGTTATCTTCCAGAGATCTACATAAAACACTATAAATAGGAGTCTCTTAGCTGCCAGTTTGATAAATGCATGTCACCAAGGTTACATGGCATTCTACCCCCTCAGTCATCTTTAACAGCAATAAAGTGCCTGCAGGCCAAAAAAAATGCCCTCTGACACCTGTGTAAGCTCTGGAGTGTAATGGATTGAAATCTAGTAAACTGTTCCTTCTAATGCTTTGCAAGAAAGAATATAACCCATCTTACTGATTCTGCAGGGCTGAGAGGAATTGGGAGCTGTAAGAACATCTTACTGCAGTTTGCAAATGCAATCCAAGAAGCATATAAATGAGTAAGTTTTGAGTCAGTTTGAGTTCCTTGCAGATTCTTTCATGTCATTTAGGCAATATTTATCTCTAGAATAATTCTACTAATAGACGCACGTGCCAATAGCATCACCATCTTCAGAACGTATGACTGTAGACTAAGGTATTCTAGCACTGTTTTGCATTTTGCCTCTTTGAGATTTTTTTCAGGGGGAAGCATGGCATTTTATCAAAACATAGAGAGAAACAAATGACAAAAATGTAGGCACTAGGCCAGATAATAGCAATAGATTCAGTGTAATATTTTTTTCGGGGAATGTAGGTATCAAACTTACCTGTTAAACTACAAAATGTGAGTACTATTTTTGTCTTTTAAGCATAAATATGTTGGAAAGATTTGCAAAAAAGGAAAAAAAGGCTTTGGATCATTCAACATAGCTTTTATATTCCTGTTAATTAACAGATTACTAACACTTTAGGCATAGGAATACATTTTGTACTCAGGGAAAGGTGCATTTTATTTAGTCAGTTTTACTTCACTGATTGTTGTATGAAGATGCAACACACTATAGTGCTGATAAAAGACTGAAATCTATTTCCTCTCCTTAGTCAACAATCATGTGTCAAAAATCACAAAGTTAATTTTCCATTAAAAAATCCTGCCCATTGACCCCAGTTGTAAATCAAAAAAGAAACCAATACAGACATTAAATTCTTAGATGTGTCAAATTAACCATATCTGTGCTAAACTGTGCCCATCTCTAGTGGAAGGAAGCAAAGTTCAGCAGTAGGCTCAGCAGCAAGATTTCTTCACTGTCTTGCAGCACTTTCAGGTACCTCAAAATAATCACAAGGGCCATGATAGATTGTAGGGCATTTCAGGAAGCTTCAGGCCATCAAAGCTATGCTGAAGGTCACTTGGGCAAGGATAGTAGGAGAAATATGGAAACATTTGTTCATGTCCAGTTTAAACCAGATACAGTCTTTGGAGAGAGACTCTCTTTCTGTCTGGTATTTTACAGTAGGTTCAGTGTTCTTGCAGTTACAGCTGGAGCTCTTTGATTAGTACCAGCATGCAAGTGGTCAGCATAAAAATAATACAAATATTGGAAATACAGTATGTATGTGAGGTTTAATCAGGTGTGATGACAGAAGATGGAAGGAATTTCATACTATTACTCAGTAGATGCAAGCATGCACCCCAGTAAAAGAAAGGTTCGGTTAGAGCTAATTTTGCTTGAAAACCCCTGAAGTAGATGAATTAGTTGATTACTGTTTTGTCGGCTATTTTTAAGAAGAGCTGCGCTGGAGAAATCTGAATGAGCACAAGTAGGGGCAGGAGAATCTGGGATGGTTCCGCTCAGACCATCCAACAATAATAAAAGGCTAGGAGGGATCAGAAGAATCAATAAATTACTTTTCTTCTTTTCTGTCTGGCCTCCTCTGTTTGTGGCTGCTACCTTCGCAGCTACTCTCTGGGTAACAGTAATTGGAGCCAGGGGATTGTTTGGTTCAATGCCGAAAACAGGTTTTAGCAGCTATAAATACTGATTAGTAGCTGACCCGTTAAAAATCTAAGGGGCATGTTAGATTCTTTTCTTTTTGTGAAAGAAATGTTTTCTTAAAAGAAATCCTTTATGTATACATGTATATGTTGAGTTTTTCATACCGTTGTCTGTTTTGGTGAGTGTAACTAGTTTTGATGAATGAAGTGTTTTCAGCATAACCAGCTAACTTGTCAGATATTTGCCCCATTTGAGCCTGGAAACTACACTCATATTCCAAGAGAAACTTGCCCTGAGGAAACTGGCTAAACATACAGCATCAAGCCACAGACACCGTGTCCAAGTTGTTCTACTGTATACATATCTCCTCTGGGGGAAGATGAAAAAAGAAACGACACATATGGGATATGAAGTCACGTTATTTAATGAGTATTGGAAGGCACTCAAAGACTACAGTAATTATCATGGTAGAAGGACCCACTCGACTAGTATGGGACAGGGTCAAAACCAACGCTCTCAGCACAGACAAAGGGTGGCATAGACATTAAGAAGATGTTTGTGTGATTTTAGTTACATGGGCAAGACTTGACCTCATTGGAAAAGATTAAATAAAAAAAGAGTCCAAACCCAATTTTAGAGTATTCTCTAAACCAATAGCCAGGGATGAATAAACATGTCCTGCTGCTGAAAGCCTGAGGTGGGTAATGTACTGGGATACACACGGACTTCAGACAGCAGTCCGCAGGCAGCTGAGTTGTGATCACACCGACAGGCTCAGTCCGCAAAGCAGGCAGATGAGATCAGTGACTCCAGTCGTTGCTCATGGTAGCTCAGCACATTCCCTGCTGACCTGGCTGAAAGAGTGCTTTTATGAAATACAACTGATTAAAGAAACAAATGATGTAAAAAGAAATGTCATCATGGATACAGGGTTTAGGGCTATACAAACAACTGTGGATTGAAATCATTAGACTCTCTCTGCTCGGGAATGGTTCAATATTTTTAGAGGATTAAAATGCCTTTTCTACCCTTTGGTCTCCTGTACTTATTTGTATGTCAACATAAGTATTTGTCAGTGTTTTTCATGCTTTCCTAAGTCAGGAAATCTGTAAATTCATCATATAAAGGGACTGAGTCTTAATTCCTGCTAGTCTTGGATCAAAGGTTTTGATATATTATTCCTAACTTCTTTTATTTGGAAAAATGTAGCCAATACCTCTAGCAGACAGCATGGACCTGATCCAGAATCTACTGAAGTTATTTAAGATACTCTGATCAAGTTCCATGAGTTTTGGTTCAGGTCCTGTGGCTCCAATCCAACACAGCACTTGAACTCATATGAAATTGCTCAGGAGCTTAACTTTACATATAAGTACCAATGCTTTACCAGATTGACACATTCATATCAGCTGGTACAAGTAGACTGGCTCTGCATACCTGTTCAGATGGCATTCACATTCACTGGATAATATACTCATTTACAAAGTCTGAAATAGGATTTTTCATGCTAGCTGGTAAGTAGCCCTCTAGCTAATAAATCTCAGCAAGTCTTTTCTACAATAAGCCATGTGGCATTGTCACAGCAACCTAAGGTATACTTGTAAGGAGTGCTTCCTATTGAGGGCAGGGGCACTAGAAAAAGCCATGAAAATAAATAGAAAGTAATATAGGAAGGCAAAAAAGCTTTTGCAGTTAAACTGGTAAAAAGTAATACAACCTTAGGAAGTGAATACTTTGTGGAGAGTGGCAGGATTATGTTCTGTTAATTGGCAGCCCTGGCTGGGTTTCATCTCTCTTGTTTTCCCTATTATGCTTTGATCTCGGCTGGGAATAAACTGTATTTAAGGACAAACGACCTCTTTGGTACTTCCAATAAAAATTACAATAGTTGCCTCATTCACTGTAATGATCCCTTGCCACCTCCTGTAGGGTATAAGAAAGAAGGTTACAAACTCGTGTTGAGCATAGCTGATCATCAAATAGTAATCAGAGATAATTACAATCTACTGGGTGACTAGCACACAGTCACTGCTAAATCCGGTACTTCATTGTATTTTTCTATAAGAGAGTGCCATCAGACCTCAGAAACAGCAGTTGTTCATGCTTACTCAGGAAGCCCCTCTGCAGTGTAGTGCCTGGACTGGGCACTAGGGATGAACTCGAAACTGCCGGACTGTGATTCGTTAGCCACTGTGGGAGAGATTTTCAAAACACAAATTACTGGGAAACATTAGACATCTGTTTCTCTTTAAATCTACCTGAAGGTGTCATTCTGTTTCCCGACCAGATGAGTTTAACACAGAGAGCCTGGTGAGGTTGCAGCCAAAGTCAGTGCTCTGGCTGACATCGGCAGGTGCTGATCTCCAGGATGCAGTTACAGCTGTGAATCTCTCCTCAGGGAGGTATCACTAGCTATTTGCTAGATGCTGATAAACAGGACTATTCTATTCTATAGAGGACTGTAAAATATTTTGAGAATTTCAAGTTGGGGTGTTCTGGAAATGCAAGTTAATACCAGTTGGAAGCAAATCGTTATTTCTGTTTTTTCCTTAGTTCCCAGTGTAGTGATGTAAGGGACCAACCTCAATCTTCAGGCAACTTCATTGCTTTTAATGAGGTTACGCAAGAGGTGCATTTCATCTTCTGCTGACAATTTTTAGCCTTGAGAGAACTATTTATGCTTTGAGACAGAGGATTTATAAAAGTAATAGCAACATTTAATAGTATAATTACTTCACATTATTTTGCATTCTCTGACTTGGGTTAAATGGAACACATTGCATGCTGAAATAATCTTGTAGGGAGGATTATTCAAACAAGATAAAGTCCCTGCTGAATGTAATGTCAGTTCTTTTTATGCATGCTGAGTAACCTGCTGTGCTTTGGCAGCTTTAAGACTGAGCCATATCGTGCTCATATTGGAAGCATGCAAATGTCTGAGCTAGCAGTATGAAATGTGGCTGAGCGGTTATTACTTCAGGAATGTTAATTATTACTTTTATGTGGATAAACTCTCTGGAGCTGCATCCATTTAAAATTCAACCACAGACACTACGCACAAGTTTGATTCAGTCTCAGTGTTATAATTTTTCTTTGTTTATATATTGGTAATGGTACCATGCTGGTGTCAACAGACTAAGACCTTATGAAGTGAATGTAGAAATAAATATTATTGTTAAAGAAAGGATGAATCATTTGCAGTCAAGCAAAACTGAAGATTTGGCTAGCTGCAGAAAACCCTGACTTGAGGCGCTGGAGTACACAGAAATAACATTGAAATGTTAAATAAAAGTGAATTAACATTAATGCAAGCGTGCAAGTACAATATTGTTAATGAAAGGAAAGCCAACAGAGAGACAGAGTACAAATCCTGAGCTGCAGAAGAACATGTACCAATCCAGCAGGTTTCCTTGAAGAAGAGTTGAAGTTTCAGATCCCCCAGGCTTCATCTTGACAGGTGGTTAGCGCTTGCAGCTTGTGTGGAGTCCTGGAGACTTCCATAACAGAAAGTACTAGCACTACCGAATCTTTGTGCCACAAGTTTTCAAACATGGATTTTATCTGAGTGTCTTAATGATTCAAGAGGCAGATGAAAAAAGAGGTCACTTTAAAAAATTTGGATCCAAACTGTTATCTTATTTTTTTATATTGTGTACTGTGTCTGGATGTGCTTTCAGCATGAGATGTTACTGCTTGGAGTTTACAAAGAGCTCTTTCACCAACTCTGGTGAAGTTTTGGAAGGCATTAGTAATGACCCTACTGTAAGTATGCGAATTGTATAAGAAAAGGAGAAAAAGAGAAAAGGGAGCTGAGGAGAAAGACGACAGACATTTTGACATGTTTTTTTTGGGAGTTCATTGAAGAGTTTCTGAAAACTATTTTACCGGTTTTAGATTTCCATACAAATCTCCAGGTCAGCTGCATGTATGTGTGTATGCTGTGTATGCTCAACAGGAATTGCTTCTGACTTTGCACTGCCATTTAGCTGGAAATAAAACTAGGACACTGAAGCCAGAGAGAAAGAAGCAGAGATCAGTGCTTGACATGGCTGCATTGACAGGACTATTCTGAACTCAAACAAGAAGTTTGATTCCAGAAGGAGCTGAGAATGGCACAGAAGCAGAATGTTTTTGTGTCTATTTAAATGGGACCTAAACTAAAGGTATAGTAATATTCCAAAATGATTGCCAATTAACTGATTAACCTCTAAAGCTACTGGTAATCTATAGCAGAAAGTCAAGTCCAAGCTATTTAACAAGCGTTTCAACAGCAAACTCCTTTCATAAGTAGGTGAACCGTGGTGTCTGACACACTGCAAAAACGCCTACGGTGAAATAATAATCCTGTGATGCTGTTTGAGGCACCAGATTACTTGCAAGATGCAGTAAGACTACACACCTGTGCCCAATTTCAATCCTAATTTAATTTGCACTTTCTGTACTAGACCCCAGTGAAGGGAAGCATCTCCCCTCAGGAAAGCCCTTATACATGTTTGAAGTTCTGTGAAAATTTAAAACATATGTCATTGTTGTCCAGAATAGATCGGGTTTAATAACCTGAGCTCCGGCCTTTTTTCCACATGGACCATGTTCAGAGCACTTAAAGCAACTATGTTATACCTACGAGTATTTTTGCGAATGCTGATTGAGAGATTGTGACCCTGTTGGAACACAGAAGACTGAGAGCACAAGTAGGTCATTAAAAATACATGTAGAGTAAGACCTTACTTAATGTGGTAAAATCAGGCCTTAAGCATGAATTTGTGGTAGCCATGTACTGAAGAATTATAATGCAGTTTGTATGTGTGTATATATGTATATATAGCTATAAATACAAACATAAATATATGTATACATGTCATATGTAATAATAAACTCATTTTTTATTTATTTTAAAAATGATAAGCAAATGTTAAGCCATTGCTACTTTTCTCATAGAATGAGAGTAAAATAGTACCCTTTTAAGTTTTGTCGTTAAAACATGAACTAACCCCTGATGAGCTCTCTGAGCTCCTAACACTTTACTTTTTCTCAGAGATGCTGAAATACTCTGCTGAATCCTTTGTGGCTTGGGTTATCCTTGTTTGGACTTCAATACTTTCCTAGATTTCATTATCCTCACAGTGTCAGGTCCAATTTTGGCTCACTGATCTGAGGATCCAGCCTGAATCTTAAATTAATTTCTCTTAAGGATGTCTGAATCCCAGAGTTTAACTGGATCCATACCCAAATGGAGGTGGGCAAACTAAGATGGCCCTTTGCTGATACTCTTGCCTCCTACCTGCCGAATACATTCAGATTACGCACGATACACCCATGAATGAACTGTCACTGCGCTATCTAGATATTTCTGCATATTTCTATTAAATAGTCTTAGATGAAATGTGTATATATGAAGAAAATACATAGAGGAGAAGAAGAAAGGGGAGAGTTTTATCTCTTCTCTTGTAGCAAGCTGTTTTTATAGCAACCTGCTCTAACTGTGTCAGGGCAAATGAGTTTTGCAAAACAAGCCTTTCCTTTGCACTTTTGCATTATTATGATAAAATATAAATTCCAGGAGAAGGGGGAGAGCATTGTTTCAGCAGAGTTACAAAGAGCAGTAGGGGATTCTCAGACAGGCGTATGCACATTCTCAGGTCAGGAATGATCTTTCGGAGAGCAGCAAGCTGTGAATGTGCAGCTGCAGGCTTCAGGGTCCTGCATAATCTACATTCAGAGACTGCAAAGTCATCAATATTTATGGACTGGCGGGATCATCCCTGGCATGCAGCTACATCTGCCAGCTCTCCGTTTCCTCCACATCCTTTCCTCTGCAAGTTTCAGGTTCTTATTTCCTGTGACTAGTAGGTTTGCACTTTGAAGCAGAGCTCCTCCAGTGACACAGAGAAGACGCTTCCTGAATCATACTGAGCAAGCATGTTAACCATCTGCATCGAGAAATACCCACTGCAGCAGATGTTGTGTGAGAAACGGGAGCTGCCACTTACTACAGTTTCCCAGACTCAGCCCTGCTTTGGTGGATGCAGCATGCTTGCTCTGACTTATTTTCTCAGAATTACTTTAAAGCAAAAGGCTCCCGCACCACGTTTCAGCAGAAACTGCTCTTTTGTCTTCAGGCAGAGCCTGCTGCGGGACAGAAATGCCCATACAGATGTATTTTCTCTCAAAGGTAGAGTCCATGACACAGACAGCATTTGACTAGATCCTACAGCACCAGAGCAGCACTTGAAGGTAATCGTATCCAACGGGCCAGTACAGTTCATCTCACATTGAGACAATGAAATAATTCCGAATTTTCCAAATAAAGAAGAATTTAAAAATCACTTTTATGTGGCAAAGTCTGCACAGAATACTCATTTAACATCCTTATCTATTAATCTCAAGAGGTTTAAATAGCAGCTTAATAATAATGTCCAAGTTTTATTGTGGTTTTATTTTTAAAATAAGGTCATCGAGAATGGTAATGCATTATTACTTTTGCAAAATAGAAAAACGTAGCATTTGTGTTCTTTCTTGCTTAAATTTGCATTTCAAGGTTGTATAAATATACTTTGAATCAGAGGCTATCCAAATAGCACTGAATCAGTACTGGAAAACTTGTGCTACACCAGTCATCTTAGATTCTGGAAATATTTGCTTCAGCTGATTGCACTTTTCTCACATTTTCCCATGAATATTCAAGTGACAGAATTCTAGTAGCACGGGTCCTATGTATAAGGAGTCCTAACCTTGCATACTAATCATTCACAAAAGTGCCTTTTCAATTAATTTCTATAAGTATTAATGTGCAATGTCCTTTTACCTAAGATTGCCTGACCAAAAGTCACGATTACACCATTTGTCCAAACACAACTCCCTAGCTCCATATTCTGTGTTTCTGATTTTCTCTATATGAGAAATGTCACTGTGTGTAATGAACAAAAAAGAGTTTCTTTAAGAGAAATTATTCTGTGCAAGTAATTAATGTGGCTTCTAAAAGTCATTTCATTAGTCAGGAATTATTAATGAACTTTCAGAACAACAAGAAAGCAGAAGAGAAATAATAACTCTACATTCCCACATATTCATGTGTTGGTATTTTTGTTTTTATTGTCTGCGTGGTACTATGGAGTAACTTAGTTTATCATTCAGAAGACAGAAAGCCTGAAGAAAGGGCTATTTCTTTGTCTTCCCTGACAAATAGATCTCTGAATTTGAATTTACATGATCCAGTGGATGTACAGCATGGTACAACTTAAAAATCCTTTTGTTCAGTTCAAGTACGCGATGCCACTTTAAATCTGTTTAATTCCTGAGTTCATATGGTAGGCAGGAGGCTTTGCTTATTACATCAAAAGGTCCAAATACTATTTTTAATTTTTTCCTTTCTCACGGGGCATCTTAATGCAGTGTGCAGGTGGCACATAAAGTGACCTCCAGTTTTGATAGGGTAACGTGGTTTATGTGAGTTGATGTTGTCTCTAGGATAGACAGCTGATCTGTTGGGCTTCAGAGTCCTTGCTGAGTGGCAGCTGGTAGCAGATGACAGCTGCCCATCTTCTTAAACCTACTTGGTATCTGAAGCATTGTAGTAACAAGGGATCCATCTGGGTGACATCTTCCAATATATTGATATACTCTGCTCTTGTTGACATGGGGCTGGCAAGACTTTGAAGTCCCAAGAAGTATTTGACTAATGTTATAAAATATTCTGGATCACGGGTAATATTGCTGCTGTATGTAAATAATTCAGGTGATGCTAATCTCACAAACAGAATAATCATTTATGACATATTTTTCTTAAGGTTTCTATAAAAAGATTGTAAAAGGTAGTTGCCTGAAGAAACTTTGGACCTGCACTCTTTTCAGGAAGGTATTTGCAGTGTACAGCTTTGGTGGTGGGCTGTTAACGTACTACGTGTGCCAGGTGGGAGGAGGGTGGAGAAAAGTAAAGCTAAATTTCTGGGAGCAGGGAAATGAGATATACCAAAACAAAGATGAAGGGGCAAACAGCATTGTTGGAGGGGGAACAGAGGTGAGGGTTGGCAGGGTGGGAGATGACTCTGGAGCACGTGTGTGAGGGAAGCGCGTGGGAGGCGCAAGAGGAACATGAAAGGCTTGAGGAGAGGGCAGGGTGTAGGAGCATGTAGGAGGCATCTGGGTGAACAGATTGCCACTTAAGCTTAGGCTAAGATCATACAGACACATGGGCTGTTTCTGCTCGGAGCTAAATAGCATGACGCAGTGCAATGCACTACACTTGCTTTGAGTAAATGCACCCTGCCCCTATTTTTTTTCATGTTAAGTACCTCTTCGGGTATTCCCAGCAGCCTAAGCTTTCTTTAGATTTTCTCTTGTTCAGATAACTCTTTCTAAAACAGCACCCTTTACTGGGAAGCAGATATAGAAGTTCATGCACTCAGTCATCACTTCCCCACCCCTGGCTGTTATTATCTAACTATCCTGAATATAAACTTGAGATCTCTGCTCTTTTGTGGTCTTCCCCCAGATTCACTGTCAAATCCTCTTGAAATGTGTCAGGTGGGTACACATTGCCCTGGCCAGCTTTCCTGTGAGAGCGAAGGGAAGGAGGGTGCTAGCACCCTAGCTTTTCTGCCTCCACCCCAGCGGCACATACCCTAAAGACAGGGCATATTCTTCAGCATCTCGGCAGGATGCAGGAGGAAGGGGCTTGGAAGCACAGCCCCCACAGTGGGGGGTGCCTTCAGCAAGCAGTGTGGTAGTGAGGGCTCCTTCTGGTGAAGTGGATACCACGGGCTCAAATCCTTTTTGACACAAAAGGGAATGGGATCTTCCACAGCCCGGGAATGTGCCCTTGGCTTATCTGAACTTCAGTGAATCTGACTCCAGTTCCTGGCTAGCTTTGACTTTACCAAAACTGCAGTTAAAAAAAAAAAAAAATTAAAAGAAAAAATCAATTACTAAAAGTTTAACTAAATTACTGCGCACTATTGAAAAGTGGTAAAACTGGAACAGGACTGAATGTCTGCACAGGGGAGGAATTCTTAACTGAATCATCTTTTATTAGCTGGATGTTTCTGGTATAAACAGTGTGGTTTGATGTCAAACTTATTTTCCTCTTCTGCAATCCTCTCAATATGCCAAGTTCTAGCAATTACTGTTTTAAATTCTCTTTCCCCCCTTAAGTCTTTCCCTCCTTAAGTCATGACTTAGAAGCGACACAAGCATTCAGACAGAAATCTGTTTAAACTCTCATTGCAATATCCTCATGTCATTCATGTTGTCTGCTGTGCTGATTGATGGATGCCTACAAGGTAGAAGAACATACAGTACTTGAGCATGACAGAAGAATTCAAGGCAGCTGCAACATAAAAGTCTTCTTTGCTGTGTTTCCTTGGTTTTATGGTTTTTAAAAAGACCTTACTCTAATGCAGTATTCTGTGGTTAAAGTTAATTTGCCTTTTTAAGGTAGGATTAAAAAGCTTATTCATTCACACTTTACATGCTAGATGGTGGACAGCAAGACATCAATGGTATAACAGTTGGGATTCTTGGCATCCTAATTCCATGTACTGAAGTTGTGTGGTGAAATTTATAAGGAAAGAAATGTCTTTCTGGCAATATTAATTGGATTTATCACCAAAGTGTGTGGGAATGCAATTACATTTCCTGCCTACACAGAGGAAGAAATGATAGCCCAAGATTAACTAAGGAGTACATTATAATATAAGAGATAACTTCTAATATTCCTTTCTGGGGTTGGTAGGAGCTTCAGCAAAAGAAGCTGTATTGAATCAGAGCCCATTCTAGATGCTGGCTAATTTTACACAATGTATGGGCTGTCCAGCTGTTTTTAGGGCTCAAGAAATAGCAAGAGACACAGCAATGTGCTTTCAGATACACTCAGATCAATGGTGAAAAGCTTTGTTTGTTACCACCTCTCTGAGTACTTTCAGTTTACCCATGAGAAAATTTTCACTATCCTTCCTCATTCTGTCTTGCAGTTTGATGCCACAGTCAGTGGTTTCTCCATTAAATTCTAAATGCATTACAGAGTTTCTTGTTATAAAACCCAAGCCTGGAGCCATCAGCTTCTTATGCTTTCTTCATGAGTCTTCAGCCCTTGGTTTTCATCAGTCTTTCCTGCTTCTCTTCTATTTCATCCCCTTTTTACTCAAATCATGCAGTGCACACTGATTTTCATCAGCCCGCTTTGTACTTGAAGCCTTTTCATCAGTTCTGCTTCTTGGTTTTGTTCCAGTAACCTTGTCTCTTTGTTTTTTTGGTGTCAACTGTCATGCTTTGATCTGCAGCTTTTTTTCGTTAGAAAAGTGTGTGCTTTAAAAAGGTTATAACTAGAAGAGGAAAGATACATGGAGAACCATATATCACAAGTGCTCCACAAGTTTAATTTTGACATGTGAGAAAGGAAGGAGGAGGAATTATTCCTAGCATTATCATTTTCTTTTTCATGCTCATCTCATTCCAGATACGAGATCAGAATTAGACTGCTTTTCCATGTCTAAATACTTAACTGAGACACAGAGACTGCCTGCGTGGTTTTAGATGTAAATCAGTTCATAGGCAGTGAGGCAGAATCCTTATTTGTCCAAGGATTTTCTGTTGCATTTTGCTGTAGGATTCTAACTCAATTCTTGACCCTTTTGTATATTTATGCAACCTGGGAAACTGGTTAAATTATATTTATGACTGTTGTATGGTAAAAAAGCAGGCTTGCCTAATAATTTTTAGGAAAAGCATTAAGCAGTCAATGGCAATGCTCCTTCAATAGCTGGGGAGAGCTAATTGGACAGTTTCCAACAGAGTCCATGGAAAAATGCAGATCATATCAAGCAAGCGTTAGCTGTGAGAGTATCCAAGGTTAGAGGGAGACTCATGCTTCATTTATCAGCCAGGATTAAAGGCAGTGGAGAATGTTCATTGCAACTGTGCAAACATAAAACATATTAAAGGGCCAAGATGTAGAAAATGTCAACCACTGCTGTTCTGAGCCTATCCATCACAGTGAGCCGGGAGTCATCGCTGTATCCCGCAGTGACTCATGAGTGAAGCAAGTGTTACATAAGCTTTTTTTACCCATGGGGATTTCAATTAACTTTTGAAATAGAGATGCATTGTGCTGAATGTCATGCTGATATTGAAGACCTCCACAATGTTGTCATGCCAGTAGACATTTTCAGATTATTTAATCAGCCTTGTCTGGAAGGAGTAAGGCAATGAGACTCTCAGATTTAAGCAGTTTTGCCAAAGCTGTAGCTGATGGCCCCCATATGATGGGCAACCCACCACAGTTAGCCTGATAGTCGCTGATCGTAATCCAGTACAGCATGGTGTGGAGAATGGACTCGCACAGCTTTGTGTTGATGATAGCTTTACTCCCTTCTGCAATCAATGTGTCTCAGCCACGAGAACGGCCCTTGCTGGGGCCTTATGTTTTTGGCAACTTGAAATCTCACTCTATCGCATTCCCCAAAAGGCCATATCACTACACACCAAGGGTTACGTAGGCTGGAAGGTGTTAATCATTCCTCTGTTACATTACCCTAAGTTATCAGGAGGAATAACTTGAGGAGGACTCAAGAAGAAAGTTCTCAGCTGAAAATCATGTAGTGGGCGTGAGGGACTTTATTGTAATAAAACACTGAATGCAGTTTTGAAAGAGTTGTTTAACAAGGATGCTCACCTGTCTTCTTTTAGGGGAAAAGCTTAAGCCTTGACAAGAATGTCACTTGACAGACAGGAGGAACTTCACTGTCTGATAGACACATTATTTTCTTACATGAAGTAACAAAAATGGTTTACACGTCTTGATATAATAGGCAGGACAAGCTCTGCTTTGCTGAACAAAATCCCCTTACACAGTTTTGGGGTAGTGTTGCTTGTACTGTATCAAACCTTAAAGGAAGTTTCTTAAAGGCACTCTCAGACAAAAAAAGTGATGTGGCAGTACATTTTCCTTTCCAGCACAGCACATAAAAGCTTTGCTCTGCGAGTTCTAAATATGTGGTGGGATTGATCCCTTTTGCATACCAACTTGAAGGCATAGTGAAGCAAAGAAAAGAAGAGGTAATTTTAACCCATGTCAGTCTCCATGTCAGTCACCTTCACTGTCATTACTGATCCCTTGTATGTTTCCCATGTGCTTCTTATCTCATCTTATTCAGCTGTTGTCCTTCTCATTCCCTCAATTTGTCCTTCAGTCAGCTATCTCCTTCCTTCTCCTTTTCTGCCAGAGGTTAGGCCATGGAGGGAATGGAGAGGCAAGATCAGGTGCCAGTGCCATAAAGTAGCAGCTTTCTTCAATGTAATAGATGAGTAGCAGTAGCACCAGGGCGTAACAAAGAAGAGAAGAAACAATGGGGATGATTTAAACTAGCAGCCAAACAAAGGAGAGAAAAAATTGGCTTTAGGGTGGTCACATGTGTGAGCAGAAGTCTCTGCAGAGCACAATCTGATTAGCTGTAGAGGTATGTAAAGAAAGCTCTGTTGGATGCAGATACCGTAAATGAGAACTTGACAGTTACAACGAAGTTATAAAATATCTCTTTGCACTGTTAACTGCAAGAAGTGGGTTTTTGTTTTGTTGTTTGTTGGGGTTTTTTCACCCCAGCCCTACAAGTATTTACCAGTTGATTAACTTGAAGTGTAAGAGTGATCCCATTAATTTTAACCTTGAAGATCAGAGCCTGATTTGATCTACCCACACTATTTCCTTATAAACTCCAGTGTTGAAAGAATTTCAGTCTCTGAACTTTTGAAATCAGTTTGCGACTGCTGATTTTGCAAACAAATTCTCTTTCTTTGTCTGCTTCTCAAAAAATAGGCAACTGAAATGTCACACAAAATGGTTTTCTGGGTCAACAGGTAGTTTAGAATGTTCATATGTACAGCAATCTGTTGAGCATTTTCTCTGTCCTCTTGCACAAATTCCTCTGCCCTTTTGTGAGCATGAGGACAGACAGAAAACACACATCCCCCATTATGAAATAAAAACTTACTTTTTTAATGTATTCAACATCTTTTTATAATGAGATGCCTATAAGCAGAATGTTGAAATTGGGCATGGAAGCAGCAATAGCTTACAGGCACATTCTAGGACTATGCTGCAATTGATTTTGGTTTGACAATGCCATGAAACAGTGAAAATTCTTCTTAGGATTTGCAAGACAGTAGAAATAAATGTTATAGGCTTTCTTATCAGTTGAGGAATAGCAGTGGCCAAATTGCTGGCATTTTTTCTATTTCAGGATCTTCTGAATAACAGTATCATAATGCTTTTGAGACAGGGACTTTTTGAAGTTTTACCTCAGATTTCTCCCCCTCTTTTAATTCCAGTTGAATTTCATATAAGTGTTAAAATATTCTGTCCTTCAATACAGCAAGGTATACAGGAAGTCTTTTAGATTTGAATTCACTGTTCTAGCTCCCTAATAAAAATGCCTACTGCAGGAAGGGTGGCAAGAAAATAATGTTTGGCTTTCTAAACAATGCATTATATTGGAACTGCCTAAGTCTGTACAATTGCAACCAAGTGGATTTCAAGGCTTAAGAATGGTGCTTTCGATACTGATTGGAACTCCACAAAGCACTCAGAGAACAATATATCAGACAGCAACTCAGCAAATCTAGAGAGGAAAT
>NW_010537963.1:30308-46754 GCF_000687285.1 Phaethon lepturus | reverse complement strand
CCTACAAACCCACCATTCCAGCAGGGTAGGACTGACCCCTACAGATGAGGTCTGTCTGCACAGATGACTCTGCAGATGTCAACACTTTTAAGATGTACATCTGGTTTTCCATCCCAATCTTTTCTTCTGCCAGATTATTCTGTTGTTTATGAAGTCTCCTTCCACCTGACCAAAGCTTGTATAAGCCAGGTCAGAAGTTTTTTGCCAGGAAACCGGGTAAAAATGTACATGTACGATCTCTGGAAAATTGTGTCCCAGGAGGTATAAACCGCTTAGTGTGCCCAACAGAAAAGGTCTAAAGGATGATGTTATAAAATGTGATTACACTGTGCTGTGACAGCAGTCAGCAGTTCTGGGGGTAAGAGTCAGCCTGGTTGCCCCAAGGGTCATCCAGTTGACCTATCCTCCCACGGCCCCACACTGCTCCTAGCACCATTCAATGGGATGAATGCCATACGGATGTCACTTTATACCAGCCTCTGCATGAATACTGCAGGGAAAGGAAGGAGAATCAGCGGATTATTCTTATCAGAACAAAGAGAGACAACATGCCTCAGAAAGCTAAAGAGATAAATGCACAAGCTGGAAGAGAAGCAAGGTAAAGCAGAACTGCCCTGTCAACAGTCCACTTTAAAAGCAGATATAAGGAACTCCCTTATTTTCTCTTCAAAATAAACTAAAAGTGTACAGAAAATTGGGCATAGGTACAGTGCTGATTTTATCACCTCTCTTTAGACAAAATTCTGTGCTTTACCTCAGAGTGACATCAGATAAAACTGGCTGTTGACTATCATTTCTATTTGGTATTAAAAAAGGCCTGTTAGGAGAAACTTTTCAGTGTATTAAAAAGAAAAAAAAGTTTAAAAAAAAATCTTTCAGCATCTTCCTTCACAGTGTTAACTGTGATTTTGCTCAGCAAACTGCAATATTAGAGTATAGATCTTTTGCAATTCATCTACATTTTCAACTAAAAATCAGAGGGGAAATTAAAATAAAACACCAGAGTTACTGGCTTCCAAATTCAGTTTTGAATTGATGCATTTGGGCTACTTTATTTTTACCGTATTTTCTAGGCTTTCTGTGTTTGTTTGTTCTTTATTGCATTTTTATGACGTATATAGCACACGTCAATGCATGTAGCTTCACATCACTTTTGTGAGAAGAAAAGTAGCATTAAACTGATGGGAATAGATACAAGGACCAAAAACCACACGGTGTTTGATCAGCATATTGCCAATATGCCCTGATACATTGTTTGCAGTCTAGGTTTTTATTGGGGGAGGGGAGTGCCAATACTTAAATCAACATCAATTTTTAATTTCTTTCTTCTAAAGAAATATTTCCCTTCAAGAACCAAATGAGCTGATCTCTGCTGCAATGATCCCCAGATATCTTTACATACAACTCATCTATTAATGTAAGTGGATTGAAATGGTAGCATGCTTTTCATGTCATTGAGATGCTACTTTTTAATCTTAATTCCAATTTAAATAAATTATTCCAGTTATCTATCATTATAGTAAAACATGCCAAGAGGGCTATGACCTGTTTCTGAGAGTGCAGGAAAGACTCAGGACTCTCCTGAGTCCTTCTCCTGTTGAAAAGGTCTGTTTTGGAAAGTATCTTTTACCTGTAAGTTCCATAACAGTAGCAGAAAAAAAGATCATTGGGGGAGAAACAAACCCCTTTGAGGGGAGTATGTACAACATAACTCCATACAGTCTTATTCATCTCTGGGCTACTCTTGTTTATTTCTGTTGTAACCAATCGTGTCAGTGGTTAGACTAATAGAAAACTGGCTTTTGCAGTATGCGAAAAGGAGGGACTGATTATCCCCAAGGGCAAGGAAATTGTACCACACACTTTATTTTGAAGGCATAGCAGGGAGTTGGACTCTCTATTCGAGAGTTTCCGCACTGTAGAAATACAAAGTTTATATGACTTCTGCTATAGCAGCTACCTACATTTGCTAGATGTATAATCAAGAACAAATGACAAAATCAGCCAATGATGTGAAAACCAGAGCTATTACAATATAGATGTTTTGGGTTGTTCCAGAAACCCATCTCATCCTTGTGTGATATGTGACAGTCAGACACAGCCAGGCAACATGTGTGCATCTCCCACTGTGATGGGCAGAACTCTTTGTTTTACAGGATAAAAAGAGATTTAAAAGATGTTATCCCTTTTGAGAATGTTTTATTGAAGTGTCACTTTAAAGGACTTGGTTGGATTGCTTAAAAGAGCAACAAAATAGAGAAACCCTTTTAAGGAATTATATTTTTCCCGAACAAAATGCGGTTGGTTGAGAGTTTTGTCTTCCCAGGACCTTTGTTTAGTAGCTGCAAGAAAACTCTGTGTGGGCAAAGACTCAGAAAACAAATACTGTATACCCAATGTCTGATCTGTCTAGGTTTCCACAGCACACCCAGCATTGTATTATCTCAGCACTTGCAAGTTATTAAAAAAAAGTTTTTTAAAAATAATCTTTTTCTTTGTTTACACAGTCCTGAGGCATTTTAATACGACAATCATTTAGGATGCATTTTTATTTTGCTTTTTTTTCTCAAATGTTCTAAGGAAGAAAGCTTTTTCTGCTGTGACTGAACAGAAACCTACACAAAGCACAGCCTGTTCATGACAGAAAATTCAGCTCAGGTGAACTCCTCCCATCTGCACACTGGGTGACTTGTTTTGCTCTGCAAATAGAGGAAAGCTATCATGTAGGGTAGTGAGAACTGCCTGCCCGCTTGTCTTTAAAGCCAGCTGTGAGGTCAGTCAGTTGCCCTTCTTGTACTGCTGTAACAGCACTGTTTTTTAACGTATAGGAAATGTTAAATATTAAATGTATTTGTCCTCCATGAGTAGAGGTAATAAAACCCGCAGACACAGAAGCTGTCCTGCAGTCCGATGCCTTCTTTTGCAAGGGTGGCCCGAGGGGGTCTCAGGGCAAGCTGGCTGGGGAGGAGGCAGCAGGGGATGCTTCAGCAGGGGATGCTTCAGCAGGGGATGCCCGTGGCCTGGCTCCGTGTTCGGGACAGGCAGAGCAGGCAGTAGCCTTCTTCACAGCTACTGCCAAGTAAGTCTGCTTCCGAGAATGGTATAGACGTACCTAGGGGAGTCCTTTAACAAAAGCGAACACCCCCACCCTCCGAAAATATCACAACAAAACTTTTGAAATATCTGAATAGATCTTTGTCCTGACGGGAACTCTTTCTGATCTGTTTGAGTACCCAAAATGACAGGATCTGCGCTCCCAGCCTAGCCAGAAGGCTACATTGTCCTGTATATCTTGCATGTTTACCATACCAAAAAGCGTGAAAGGCTTGGAAAGCTTGAAGCCAAAAAGTTTGAAAACTTGCAGGCCTTTCCTTTAGAAGGTTTTGGCTAACGGTTTACAAAGAGCAGACAGCCTGCTACACTCAAATGGTTGTTCTTTTATCAATAGGAATAAAGCATCTGGGAAAAAAGTATTTTTAGGTGTATAGACTCCATAAAGTTGTACTGTGGTCTTCTGTCAATGATTTGTGCAGCCTGACTTCTCTTGACATCCCCAAAGAAGACTCTCTTGAGCTATTCTTTTTTCCTTATAGACCCATTAGCCAAAGTAATACATTCAGACAATAAACATCCCAATTACAACATTAACAAATAGCACGAAGAAATTATTATGGAGCATTTCTCTTTTCATTACAAGTGTTACAACAATAAAGTCTGACATCCTGCAGCTCTGAAGACCTTTATGTCAGGTGTCTGGCAAAGCATACAAAACTCAAATCTAACTGTGGCAAAGTCTGTAGTAGCTGATGTTTAGGTCTGACCTTTTAATGTACATTAAAATCTGTTTTAGATCATTGTTAGAAGTTTTTATGCTTTCTTCTGACCCCATATAGTTAGATTCCTTATATTTAAGGTTTTACAGAAAGAAACATAAACAAATAAAATTTAATTTCCCTTCCTCCTTTTCTTAAAACACTTCCAAATAATTTTTCCACTGCTTAAGTGAAAGGTACTGAGTACATACCTCTGTGCTGTAAAGAAGACGCATGACCTGTTTGGAAGGGCCACCATCTCATTTTTTGCTCATTCAAACAGTGGCCAATTTTATTCTAAGTTTTCATGTGAGTGTCAAGCTTATTTATCCCATCACACACCATACAATTCTCCCACGTCTGCACATTTTATATATATGCAAGTAGTTGAACACACACATATGTGTATATGTAGATAAGTATGTGTGTATGCATTTGTTTATACACCTTTAATAGATGCATGCAAAAGCTGTGTGGATTACAAAATTACCCTTGTTCAGCTTTAGTTGGTCACATAAAATTTATTGCGCCTGCGGGAAAAAGGCTGTTAAGTACAGTGCTGGCAAAACCCTCTTCTGATTTCTTTCCTCTGGCTCCCAAACTTCATTCGTTGTCATGTTCAAGCTTTGTTCTAGATTCGTAGCCTATGGCAAAGAGTGGGATGGGTGAGAAGTCAAGAGAATGCAGGACTGACTTAGCACAGTGTAGCAAACTGAAATGTCAGAGATGTGTTGGCAGCCTGTGATACACGCAAGATGAAACCCTCGGCCGGACAATGGATTTTGTACACATCCACGCTGAAGTCCCAAGCACGTGAACCCCCAAAACGTCACCACTGGTGTCCTCATTTGCTCTCCAAAACCCAAAAGCACTAATAAAAAGAAAATAATGTAAGTCGTGGAGGGGTCTAAAGGATTAAGTTTATTGATGTTTCTGCACCTTGGTGTAGAAGCGAATCTTAGTGAGGCAGAAAACAGCTGTCAAAAAAAGACACGCGACTTCTATGACAGATAATAGGGCCCGAGAACCACGTTGTATGGAGGCACACAAACAGTTCCCAGTTACAGCTTACCGATACAAGGATGCGCGCTTATCACAAATGGCTCCCACCCAGCGGCAGGGAGAGCGGCTGGGCTGACGGCTGGATCGCACGCCTGTCCTGACACGAAACTCTGAACGTTTACACCAGTGAGTTACAGCAATTCGCACCAGTGGTTTTATGCCACCGCTGCACAGAGGGATTTAGTCCTAACTGTCTGGAAATTTTTTTAATTAAAAATTGTTCGGGAGGATGATGAGAAAACACGGTGAATGACTGCAGTAGAGTGCACGTAGTGCACCTTCTGATAACTGGGGCCGGAAAGAATGCTTTTATTTGTCAAAGAGCTTATTCAGCCCCGTTAAGCAATGGGTAAACACTACACCTACTGTATTTGTGAAGAGTGTGTTTCAATGGGACCCCCAGTGTGTCAGCAGGCTTATTCACAGAACTTAATGAGTGTAAATTGGTATTTGCTAGTGTAAAAATACTTTCCCATACACAGAGAAAAAGAACTGATCTTTTAATTGATCTTTGAACTATGTTACAATTGGAGGTCTTGAGATGCCAGTGTGCAAAGTTAATTAAGTTGTCAAAGATTTTTTAGGAAGCTGAGCCCGGTTTTATTTGAAGGTCTTTGTCATTTACAAATTTGAGAAAAGTGCTGCAAAGCCATGGGTGACGCTAGTGTAAACAGAGAATGAAAGAGAAGCAGTGTTATCTCTGTCAGGATTAATCCTTGTCGTGAGTGGGGATCATCTTATTCTGACTCCCACAGAACTCCTACGCAATGCCAGGACTAAAAGCAGGCTTGAAGTCTATAAAACTTAAAAAATAAAACTGCTAGCCAATGGAGGTGAGCAGAGAAAATGGACAGAGGAATTTTGTACCATGTTCCAAATTTTACATGTGTTTAGCAGAGGAAAGGAGAAAGGGAAACTAATGGAATTAAAAAAAAAAGCAAATTGCATTTATACTCATACCTAGATTTTTTGGGAGTAGGGCCCTAAACATGCATTCCTTGAACATTTCAAACCTCTGCTTCCCTCTTCTGTGCTTCCAAGTTTAAGAGAATTAAATGTGATTGACTTTATTAAATTACTACAAATATTTGCAGAATGCCTTCCAAAGCAGCCCTAATACTTTGAGACTCTATTAATTTATTTCTATGCATGTGTGAGTGAGTGTGACACCAAGGGTGTGCCCCGTGCGAACAACGTCTTTCACTTGTAAGAATAGTTGTCAGTTTGTGGTTGGATACAGTTTTCTTCAAGGGAGAGTCTCTTCTCTTGTGATGGGTACAGTAACTGCTCTCATTAGTTTTATTGTCCTCTCTATAAAAAGATCATTTTGGCTGAATCGATGTGAAAAATACTTCTCCTTGGAAAAAGAGAACAGCAACAACAATGTGTCCATCCTGCAAATCCTTCATCTGCAGAACTCCTTCCAGCTCACAGGACCTCATTGAAGAGTGTGTTTACAAGGTTTCTGATGAGATAGCACTGGTAAATCAGCAAGAATGGAAGTTATGTCATTTATTTAGAGAGCTTTTTTGCAGAGAAAGTGAAATGCCAGCAGAATGTATGGAATATTACAGAAATAATTGTTTCGAAAGTCAGAGGTGTAAGTACAGTAAAATGGCAGGATGAAAATGGAAAATGAATGCTCTGAATAATTGTTTTCCAGGGGTACTAATAATGAATGAGGATTTAATTTCACAAATTGCTCATCAAATGACCCCTCTTTAGGATGGAGGTTTGGGGTGGGGGGTGTTGATAGTTTCAAAGACAAAAAGGTGCTGTAATGATATTAATTTTGTGAATACCTGCTTGTAGAGAAAAGCTGAGGTAACTCTTGCAGGAAAAGGCAAAAGTTACATGGAATGTGGGGTTTTTTCCTCGTTAACAAAGAGCCACCTCACCACAATAATGTGAGAGAGAAAGTCATGACGTTCTTTTTCACATACATTAACAGATCAATGCTGTTACATGTCTCACTGAATACA
Organism: Phaethon lepturus; assembly: GCF_000687285.1. Classification (NCBI taxonomy): domain Eukaryota; kingdom Metazoa; phylum Chordata; class Aves; order Phaethontiformes; family Phaethontidae; genus Phaethon; species Phaethon lepturus. The sequence goes on along the minus strand of NW_010537963.1, from coordinate 39,898 downwards.
AATTATGAAGGGTGTTTGAAACACAGTCTTTGGACAACTTCACTTAGAAATTATTTTAACACCTTCAGATAATACAAGTCCCTTGAGCTCCAGGAGATGAATAAATTCTTGTAAGGTGGAGGCTGCTGGTGATGCACAGCAGGAGCTGTTTCCCAGCTGTATCACTGATTAGCAGGAATCTCACCTTGCCAAGCCTTTAAAGCCTTGCAGAAAATGCACCAATTAAGTGTTCAAATCCTTCAGCCTTAAGCCATATGTCAGGGGAAAATAATTCACTGGCACAGGGCTTTGGGTCAAGCTTCTTAGCCCAGCAGTTGATGTGATAATGCTTTAGCATTGTGCTGCTTGCCCACCCAGGAGGAAGGAAAGGGAGACCTGGCTATTGTTTCTCTCTAAAGCAGAGCTCTGAGGAATATGAATTTAAGTGTGACTCATTAATAATCTCAATTTTAAGGAAAGGTGATGGAGGAGGAGGGTTTAAAGTATTCTTGGCTCAGCGAGTATTCATTGAAAAAGTGTTGCTTTGCTCTGCCTTACAGCTCTGCCTGCAGCTCAGGGCTCTTGCTGCCACGACCTTCTACGTGCGCCAATCAAGCAGTCAGTTTGGTGGGTAGATTTTGGGGAATGGACAAGGATATCGGATTTACTTACGGAAAGGCTTGATTTCTTAAGGGTTGGCAGAGAGCATACAAGGGTTCACTGAGGATAGGCACAGGTTTAGCTGCAGGCTGAATTAAGACAGCCACTAAAAGTCCATGAAAAGCTCCTCAGATGCTGGAATTGCAGGGCAAGACTGACCATCTCTGCCCCAAGTGCACCGTCTGTAGAATGAGGTCACTAACCTTCAAGGAGGCAAAGAAAAACTCAGAAAACATGGCTGAAAACTCACGCTGACTGAAACGGTTTTCCTGCTGTGTCTCAAAGGTATGAGAAGGGCCCCACTCTTCTGAACTGTAAAATTTGTTGCTTTCCCAGCAGAGAAAGGGCAACACTGTCATTGCAGTGTTGCTAATCAAAACCCCTCATGTGTGCCCCAGCATCCAGATGGTCTTAGACCCACCCTGCAGTGAGTTGCCACAGCCTCAGCTCTAAGGAGCAAGAGGAAACCCAAAGACTTCATTAAAAAGAGAAAGTTAGAAATATTTCACGCATCCTCCAACAGGAAGACAATTGCTTCTGCACTGAGATGAATATTGGATGCTCAAATATCACAGGTCACCTCTCCCACATACACCCACCCGGCTCTTGCAGCTCAGTATCCCCGAAGTGACATGGGCCACGGTAGGAAAGAGTCTGCAGTAGGACAAGGAACTGAAGGTGAGAGGTACCAAGTTTTAGGCCTATAACCTAGTTGATACAGCAACCTCTCCTAGAGCTCATATTTGTCCCAGGAAAAAATTTCCTCTTAGCTATGTAGTAGCTCTAGCTCCAAGTAGTGCCAAGTGTGAAACCTGTATATGTGGAGGGGAAAAAATAGGAGGACATTAATGTAGATTAGGCACAGACACAAAATACAGAGATTAGATATTGTGAACGAACACTGGACATGAGTCTGTTTTAAAGTGAGTTTCTTCACCTGCCTATAGTTGTCTCAAATATGACCATAATACTGGGCATGGTTTTGCTTTTACAAGGTTTCTGCATAAATGTTTATGTGCTGTGAATTAAATCATGCACTTAAAGAGGGAAGAGGATGAAATGGAAAACTTATTAACCCTAATGATGGATGGATTGTTCATTACTCATACTAATGGACAGCCAGTCCAGGCAGGAAGTTTCCATCCAGTAAATGTACTTCTCAAAATTTGCTAGGTAGAGGTGAAGAAACATGTTACTTTTGCCATTTTGTATTACTTCTTGAAGGGTTCTGGACTCTTTCTGCAGAAGGAATAAAGAAGAATCCATGACACTAAAAAATATTGAAAAACTGGCATAATCTGAGCTCAATAAACCAAGTTTTTCTACTTGTCTTTATAGCTTGTTCTGCCTCCTGGTCTCTCTGCTAGAAGTATTTTATAGTGTGTATGTCTATTTTATTTCATTAAAACTCACATTATTGAGTAAAAGTTTTATAAACCTCTCAGCAGAAAATGTGAATAGTGTAAAATGGCCAGTTTTGCACTCCTCTGTCAAATGTTCTCTTTATTTCAATACTTTGAAAGATGAGAGAAAGCTGTATCTTCAGCCAGCCCTTTTGTTAAGCTAACCTCAGCTGTGCTAGACAGCTCCATTAAAATAGTAATTTAGATCTTGGAAGTTAAACCAGTACTTTATCTGTTGAAGTGAATCTTTTGAAACACATCATTTAGATTGCTTTTTTTTAGAAGCAGTGTGAATTGACCCACAAACTCTAAGTATCCTTTGGCTATATTTTTTTGAAGAAACCTGTAGTAATTTTCACCTCTGTTTGCATGTGTATTATTTTTGCATAGGTACAAATAAATACTCTCTTTCTTCTGTGAGCCATCTTTTTGTTATACACTTATACAGGGAGAGCCTGTACTTTGAGTGGCTTTTAGGTGAGAAGGACTAGGTGGGACCAGTCCAGGTTTCACACATCATTAAATTCTTTAATAAATTGATAAAACTCCACCCTACAAGAAGTTGAATTCTTTGCCCAGACTTCTTCTACTGGAATATTATGGAAGAACTAGAGTTCCCATATGTCTGTTTTTCCTCAGACATTTCCTGTTTTTCTACCCTATTTTTTTTTTTTCTGGGACAATTTTGCAGATCTCTTTTTGATGTTTTTGCAGGATTTCTGGCTGTCTGGCAGTCTGAACAGAGTGTTGCTCACTTCTACACATTTTCAGGCATTACTGCAAAGCCCATGTTAGTCAACTACACAGAACTGGCACCATAAGTAATTTAACAAAGACAAAAATAACCATTGTCCTGAAACTCTGTTCAGCTGAAGACCTCAAATGCTCGACTAATACAGCCACTACTACCACAGTGCCTCAGAATGGTTATCAAGGAGAGGGATATATGGCAGTCACATCAGTGACTGAGTGATAGATGCTATTAGGAGATGTTCTGTGCTGTTCTTACAAAATTTGAATTGAGAGGGATGCATACTGTCATGCTTCACCTTTAGTCTTTCCTTCAAAGACTTGAATTTAAAGGATGTGGTGTTTAAATCCCTACAAATCTCTTTGAGCACAGACTGTTGCCTGAAACTCTCGCACCTCTTTTCCTGTCCTTCAGCATTAGTACGGGCAATTGTCCAAACCCAGCCTGTGCAGTTTGCCTTTGCTGCACAGCCTGCCCTGGGCCCGCTGCTGGGGCACCCCCACTCACTGAGCTGGGGGTGTGAGTGCCCACAGCATGCGGGGATCCTCTGCACACAGCTGTCTGGGGGGGGACCTTGCCCCAAACTGCTGGTGCTACAGGGGAGGACCACCATCTGCCCCCAGCTCACAGAATCACAGAATCACTAGGTTGGAAAGGACCTTCAAGATCATCAAGTCCAACCATTAATCCAGCACCACCATGTTCCCTAAACCATGTCCCAAAGCGCCACATCCACACGTTTTTTGAACACTTCCAGAGATGGTGACTCCACCACCTCCCTGGGCAGCCTGTTCCAATGCTTGACCACTCTCTCGGTGAAGAAATTTTTCCAAATATCCCATCTAAACCTCCCCTGGCGCAACTTGAGGCCATTTCCTCTTGTCCTATCGCTAGTTACTTGGGAGAAGAGGCCAACACCCTCGTCGCCACAACCCCCTTTCAGGCGGTTGTAGAGAGCGATAAGGTCTCCTCTCAGCCTCCTCTTCTCCAGACTGAACAACCCCAGTTCCCTCAGCCGCTCCTCAGAAGACTTGTGCTCCAGACCCCTCACCAGCTTTGTTGTCCTTCTCTGGACACACTCCAGCACCTCAACATCCTTCCTGTAGTGAGGGGCCCAAAACTGAACACAGGATTCAAGATGTGGCTTTGGGATTACAGAGGAAGACGACCATCAGCTGCATTAAACAGTACACAGGGGAGACTTTGGTAAAAATGAAGGAGCTGGCTCAAAAAGAAGTCTTAAAGAAGCATGAAGATTTGCAACTGGGGGGTGAGACCTTGGGATGCAAACAGCAGCAGCCTCTAAATTATGTCTGATGAGCTACTTTGTCAATGAGATGGTGTGTTTGGTTAGATTTGTGACTCCAAAGCAAAAGTTTTAGGCAGGTACTAATTGAAGCATATGTTGGCCTCTTTTGTTGATCATGCATCATCTTTGTTCCCCAACTGATAGGGCACAATATACGCATGTATATATATGTATGTTTGTATGTGTAAATCCACATGAGGTTGCGGAAGACTCTGTTACTTGATGTATACGAGACAAAACCCTTAGGCGGTAGCAACAGCAAGATTAGAGCTAAGCGGTAGTTGAAATATGATGGAAAAAAATAAGCTCTTGCAAGGTAAGTGTTAGTTCCACAAACATTACTGTTGAAACTGTGCACACTGCTGTTATCTAGTAGTGAAATTTGGACTTAAATCAGGCCTGGGCACAGGATCACTTTTCTGTCAAATTTGGCAGAGCCTATGACACAGAGTTTACTCTGGCTGTATCCTTTCCCGATAGCTTTATGCTCGAAGTGTGGTGAAAGTTGGTACCTGATTAAGCTTGAAGCCTGTTTGCTGCAAAGATAACCCATCAGAAATTGCATCAGTCATGTGAATATGCACCAGACCAGTGATTTCTGTCATCTGTCTTTGGTGTTAGGAGTCAGAAACTGAGCTTGTTGAGTTGAGTTGAGCTTGTACCGATGAACCATGGGCTGAAGCTGATGAGTTCTGGCCTTCATCATCCAGCCTGCATGTGGGTCTGCAGCTCTGGTGAAATAGCTACTGAATCTCTGCAGTATCTAGCATTTCTGCATTTTTTGGGGTCAAAACTCAATCTCTTCTTGGTGGTTTTTAGAGAAGACAAATGAAAGGGTTTGAAACTTGAAGCAAGTAGTGCTTCTGAGGGAAAGCATTCTCCAGGAGAAAGGTTGCCTTTGTTTTCTAAAGATGGTCAGATGCTGTATTCACCTGATGTTCACAGAAAGATTTTTCCAATGCTGGATTGCCTTCAAAAAAAACTTTTGCCCCGAAGTTCCAAAGGCTTTGTTCTGAGCCCCGGTGGTTTGCAACTGCAGCAGGGCTTCATAAACCAAAGGCTGTAAACTGGCATCAGGAATTACCTGGAGCTGAAAGAAGGACCTGAGCCCTGGGCTGAAGTGATTACAGTGATGGAAGGCAGGCACGAGGCAGATGGCCTCCTTCTGCCGCATCTGGAGCCGGCACGTTGTCATACATTCAGCTTCAGAAACTGGAGGCCGTAATAACACAGCCGCCAGGTAACAAATGCAGAGGATATTGTGGCCTCAGCGGGAGAAAGGGATGAAACTCCCCATAAAGCTAAAGATGTGAGAAGGTATTTTTGGGATGCTGCCCAGTCATCCAGACTCAGTAAGGAGTCAGATAAGACTCCCAAGTCTTCACACAACCTTAGCAAAAAAAAAAGCTTGCGGGCCTTAATGGGAGACAGCCAGCTTCACTTCCAACAGCATCATTTCAGCCTTGCGTAGGTTCAGGCTGAGCTCTATATTTGATTAAAACTGGCAGGCAGGAGGAGTTTCATGTTTCATTTTTGTAGTCAAAATTTCTGCTGTACTTTCAGAAAATCATATGTAGTGCTAATAGAAACATTTTAAAGATTTTCTAATAAGTAATCCTTTTCATTCTAAGACGTTCATTGCCTGAGGCTTCCTTTGCCATTGAACTCCACTTTATTGATGTGGTGCTTCAATTTAATTTTCCTCCTCACAAATTCATGTGCAGTCATTATGTCTGTGTAGCCACAGTTGCAAAGGAGGTAGTCAGAGTTTTGCTGAGTTCATTTAATTTCTGTATGCAAGAATTCTGGTCTAGCCTGCTGACTATCTCATTTTCTCACATTCTCGAGAAATGTCCTATCCCATAAAAAATATTCTGTATGAATTATGTTTACCGCCATGAGAGCATCGGACAGGTATGGTTTAGAGGGTATTAATCCTGAAGTCCTACATGTTCAGAACTTTATTCCTACTTTCTCTCACCTGCTAATTCCCACCACTTCTAAGCGAACAATTTATAATCCTAACTGCAAAATGCAGTCTCCATATTAAAGTATGTATAGTATGTATTAGGGCATATAAATTGTCCACATGTGCTTACAGAGGTATATATATATATTTGTTTAAAATGCAATTTTTATGCTTTCTAACAAAATCCAGTTGTGATGTTAATTTAAATTTCTAAGGTATTCAATTTACAGAATCACAGAATCACAGAATGGCAGGGTTGGTAGGGACCTCTGAAGATCATCTGGTCCAACCCCCCTGCCAAGGCAGGATCATCTACAGCAGGTTGCACAGGAACGCGTCCAGTCGGGTTTTGAAGGTCTCTAGAGAAGGAGATTTAGTACAGTCTGTATTATAAAATTTAAGTTCTTCTATCCTTTTTGCATAACAAAACCGGGACTAGTCTTTTGCCATCTCTGCTGTATTTCTCATGTCCCTCAGCTCGGGTTGCCGTTGAATCACTCGGCATCTCCTGTTCCAGTTTTTCCTCTCTCCTTTCTTAGTCAGAGAAAAACAGACCCACTGCACTTGATCAATTGAAAGCCATTTTCAGGTGTCAGAATATAAAATTTCACAGAAATTTGAAAAATTGAGCTGATCTAACCGCTACAGTAGTTGCGGTGTCCATGAAAACATCTGTAATCTAGTCTCAGGATAGGAGCTTGACGTAAACACAAAACAAGCCTGCGGATGCCGCTGGAGACAGCTGCTGCTGCGTTCGTTCTCTTCCTTTTCCAGAGGTGTAGCAGGCACAAATTCAGGCTTTCATCAGGTGTGAGTTGGGCATCAATGTCCTACTGTGAAAGCAATCTTCTGGGGACACAACGGTACAGGGCACCCAGCTGTCCTCCTGATGTCCTTCCTCCCAGGGACAGGGACCTCGGAGGTTTCTGCTGCCCTTCAGGCAGGAGGCTGCTTGCCTCTGAGCATGGGATGACATGCTTCTGCATGTCCATGCTTCATGACCCCTCCTTCTGACCGGGGAGGGGTCTGAAGCAAAAGCCCAAGGACATGTTCAGTGCTGTGAAGTAAACTGGATCTTTAGAAAGTGGTGCTTAAAAAACAAAGTTATGTTTCTGAAGTGGTTCACATTTGCAGCTCCCCTCTTTCCGTTTCATAGTTACTTTTGTAATGACAAAAATGTGCCAGAGCAAATTCTGTGTACATACACTCCAAAATTAATGGCTACAGAAGGTGGCAATTCTGTAGTAGTTCCTTGATATAAAATGAAAAAAAGAAGACTGCACTGCTAAAACGTATAGTATTTCAAGCAAGTATATTACTGCTTAGAATTCAGAAATTCTACATGTAAATGGATTTATAGCTTTTTGTATTCCCTTTCGCTGCAGACTATTGTAGCAATTTCTCTGGGTATTTTTGTATCTGGTCCTTGCTGAATAGGTAATTGTTCTGATAAATAATGAGACTACATTTGGATAACATCAGCAAATTTTTGTGAAATCTGAAATCCCGATAACCAGCACTATAATCTCACATTGCATGTGTTTTCCAAGTATGGAAAGTTTTCTTCAAATAGTGTGTGGCTTGTGGCTTTGAATCCATAAATGAAGGTGTTTATACAGCCCTATGAGTAGGTTTTGGTAGCTGTAGATGACACTACCTGGGAGACCAATTCTGACCTTTAAAAATGACACTAATAGTCACTTCTTCAGAGTTTATATTTACTGTTTCCCACTGAATACTTACTCATTTTTCAGCTGAAAGATATTTTTCCAAACTAAAAACTCCCCAAGCTCTCCATGAGCTCTTTTTATTTCACGCATCATCACTGACAATGAAGATAACACAAGCCAAATTACACCACTAGCACTATCTCTGTAACATCAGCTGTGGTTAGACTATGCCTTTAGCAGCATCTGAAAAACCACATTGGTTTGCAGTGTGCTTGTTTGGCACATGAGATGGTAAGACTTAACTTGACCGCCAGATCTTTGTGGATTTGAAACTAAAGAACACCCCCATTTGCCAGCTGAGCAAAATATATGGTGCAATGGATGAGACTTAATGAACCTGCACCCATGAATTCTGTAACCACTCAGGAAATTTTGGCAGTTACACCTCCCTCCAAGTTTGGCTTTCATGGCAGATGATATTAAAAGCATGACATGCGCTTTGGTCAGAGCTTTTTTAGTGTTGAAGGCGAATACCCTGGAGGTTTTTTGTAACACTTTAATACAGGAGTATAACAAAACCTCTCTAGTGAATACTTTCAACACATTTATTCTCATGTCCTCCCTCTTATTTCTCTTATAAGTTTTCTTTAAAAGGGCATTTTGCTTTTCAGCTTTTTTTTAATATGCCAGTCAATCAATCAATAGTTCATTTAATTCATGATAATTAATTTAAATTTCAGGTCAGGTAATATCAGTCCAGTCAGCCAGAGCTGCACATTATAATCTCAAGCAGACTAAGGGCTTTTCTTTTTGTGCGTTTCTGCTTCTTTAAAAGATTTGGCAGCATGTTAAAACAAAGGTTTTCACTTTCAGTCCAACACAGTCTTTGGATGTTATTCCAGGATTTCCTGTGTGCGCTACATGGCAAGAAATCAAGTCTGTAGATTGCATTCAATTAAACAGATCATCTAAATGAGATCATGAAAATAAGTGTGGCAGGTATCTGTACAGCAATCACTGTAGCCTAGTCAATACCTATAGTTAATAAGCACCACAGATTTCACCATTCATTTAGGGATGAACTGACAAGAAACCAGGATCATGATGTCTTTCAGCATCCCAAAAATCTGGAAAGAAAGTATGAACCAAGAAAAAAAAAAAAGCGAATTTGATTTCTATGAGTGGTAGTTTTTGTTTGCCTTCAAAGGTGCAGTCCTTATCATTTACCCTGACATCTTGTGTGCAAACACGGGCAGGGTCAAGCTTAAACAATGGGAAACCTGGTCGTAAAGGCTGCCCATCGCGATGTTTTCGCTTAACGTGAAAAGTGAACTACAAATGGGTGACTTGTAAGTTGCTTGTTAGGGCAATAACTCTTGCTGACAAACGAGCTCCGAGTTGGATGGGGAGGAAAGAACGGGAAGTTCCCTCATCTCTTTTGTCTCAGTACAATGTGCTGGGTTTAATAGAGGCTGGAAAGGCTGAGCAGAATACTGCTGGTGTTTTGAAAAAAAAGTAATAGTTTATTTCTGGCAGGGTTGAGCCAAAATGAGATATAGTATTTCTCTTACATTTATTTTCTTCCAGAGCAACATTAAAAATGTGGATCTCAGAGCTGATAGCCATTGCTACACAGAGTTTATCATTTTCCACCTGCACGGATGCTTTCTCTTGTGCTGTCCCATTGCAATCCTACCTTTTGTCTGCCAAGTGGAACTAAGTTAAAATACTTTTCTGCTGATTTGGCAGGATTAAGGAATAAATTAAAGCACCCTAGCTGCCTAGAAGTCTTGTTTTACCAGCTGCTTGCAAAAATCTACTAATGATTACATTTTAAGTCCTTTTAGCA
>NW_010537963.1:1787-30277 GCF_000687285.1 Phaethon lepturus | reverse complement strand
TTCAGCAGGTTAAGCCTATTGGACCTAGTGGCATGGGAGTCATGTGTCTTCTCTATCTGGGAGATCAATGTTTTATAGCAGGTTGGCTTAGTAATAAACAGTCAAAAAAGAACCATCGCTTTACACCTATTTCTATTAAACATACAGTACTACCTTGCCGATGTATCTAAAGGCTAAGTAGTGTCTCTGGAAGCCATGGTCACTTCTCACCGAGCTAGAGCTGTCATGTGAACTCATATAAATCTGTTCCATTTGTGGAAAATGAAAAACTCAAGAACCATGAGAACATAAAATATAATTAGGAAGTCGTTTCACCATCCATAAGGGGTTACTTCATTAAATTTAAACATATCTCTGCACACATTTCATGTAAAATCGACTTAAGGATATGATGGTTTAAAAAGGTAGTAAAGAAAATAAAGCAAACATGCTGACCAGAGATTCTTAAAAATCATTTTCTCCATTATCTTGCCACAGACTCCATTTTAGCTGGATCATTACCTCACATGCGTGCAGTGCCTGAAATGGACTGCACTATTTGATACAGTAAAAGCAGCTGGTGTTTTGTTCACAAGAAATCAAAAATAAAACCAAGACAGTTAATTTTATTGGAATTTGAAAAATTCAGTGGAAAAAATTATTCTCTGCATCTAGGCAAGTATACATGAGCCTACTCAGTTGCAGCCAGTCCCAAACACCTTTCTCCAAGCTCTAAGTCTGTCTTGGACAACTCCATGCTCAAATTCTTAGATTCTTATCTTGATTAGTATTGAACAAATTACAGGTAGTTTGTGCTAGAAAATCTGTTTTATTTCAAAGCAGTTTTGTCAAAATCAATCAGCAACCGCAATACCTTTGCCTCCTGAAATTAACCCGACTCTGGAAAGGATATGCATGATTTCTTTGGACCTCTTAAATATCTGATTTTCAGAACCAGGATTGGTTTGGATAATCTGAGAAACCTGAGTGACATTTGCCAAAAACATTTCCTGATGGCTTACCCTTTCAGAGTATGCTAAGCATCCCTTTAGGCGTCAAGATACCCCATGGCTTACTGAGGCCCACACTGATGATTATCAGTTGAATGGACCCTGTCAGGAGAGATTTTGACCCATGAACACAGGGACTTCCTAGAGAACAGATAACAAAAAACAAAGGTTCATCCAGTCATCTCTGTTTCTGTAGCTTACAGTAAACAAAGGAGCAATGTAGGCTGGCTGCTTAGTACCTCTTTTCTCCCATTTTCTCCATTTGAATTACCTATGGAGATCTGGTTGGCCTTTTGTAATTAGGATGCATTTCTCTAGATCAGAAGTGAGATGTCTTAATTTGCTGCCAGGATTAAATGAGGGCCCTTCCTGCTGGTAACTTTCTACCAGTTCAGTGAAGGACTGTTCTGAGCGATTTACTGACCTGGGACCTGGTGAAGCAAAGGATTAGAGGATGAAAATACGCAAGGCATAAAACAGGTCACATATCACCAATAAAAATACCAGTAATCCAGGGTTTTTTTCTTCACATTTTATATGTAGCTACATCATTGATTTAAGAGCATTCCCTACAAACTACTGCACTAGCTGGTTACCACTGTGGTTTTCTGTAACAACCTTCTATTGCTGCAGCCCCATACTTCAGTAGTCCAGCCCACTTCAATAATGAGGGTTGCCTGGTAATACTTTCTCAAAACCTCTTTATTAATAACAGTGAACTTGGGTTTCTTGCAGACAACTTGTAAGAAACCCAATAGGGATGATATATTAAAAGAAACCTAAACCTTTCACTGTAGATCTTAGCTCGAAAGTTTGCATCTGCAGAAAAGGGTTTTCAGAATCTGAACTTGGCCCAGTATAAGAAGTAAAGATTATGGAACCATTCAGACATGAATGTTGTCAGTGTGTGGTTATATGTGAACATGGAGATTTAATTTTGGCCCAATATCCAATTCTCAAGCTTGCTGGAATTGCCTTATACAGTATTAATAATAAATTTCTCTACGAGAAAATGAGGCAGTACCCTCTGTAATCCAGTATAAAATAAACCGATCCCTTTATTCAGTATGTTGTATGGTGTTCCTCTCAAATGTGAAGAAAGCTAATAGTTTTGTATCCTACTGCATTTAATACTTGGACTTCTTAAAATATCTTAAAGCCGTTTTGCATTTTCACATCCTTTCCAAATGTGTTAATCCTGTGAGCTTTTCTCCTGTAAATAGGTGGAACGAACTCTTTTGAGTTATGTGTAACAGTACTGTTGGGATTTCTATAAGATTCTTTTTTAAATGTGATTAAAATAAATAAAATACAGTGGCATTGAGAAAAATATTTCCTGTAGCAGCAGGATATGCTTTTTTTTAAAAGCAAGTCCCAAGCTGGGCTGGAGTCTGTGAAAATCAAAGGCATTTTTTTAAAAGATAGAAGACCATGTAGATTTGGCATGCTGACAAAATCTCACTTATGGAATCCATTCAGTGTCTTAGCCACAAAAACTGCAGAAAGAACACCAAGATTTTTAGCTTCCAGAATACTGCATTTCTTCCTCTATTCTCCCTTCTCTGTACTAATTTCCTGAAAGTTGGCTCATTAAGGAAAGGAAATGATATTTCTTTTTAAGAGCAAATAATTAGCTGTTCCTGAAATTACATCCCATGTTTTGACCCACTGTCTTTGGCATACCCACGGTACCATAATTTCACCTGAAGATCTGATTCCATGAGTTTGATTTTGTTATACAAAGTGTATTTCCAAAAGAAAGCCGTCTTTTTTTTTTTTTTTTTTTTTGTTAAATATAGCAGATGTGTTTTTACCCTGTCATTTTAAAACATATGTATTAGGTAACTGAATCTTTTTTAAAAAGCTGGATTTTGAAAGTCAGTCTGGGATTACGTTAAATGATGAATAAACAAACAGAAAGAAAGCCTCCGAATGCTTGCACGTTACATTTTTGAGAGGTTTTGGTGAGTGCATGAAGATAACCACAGAATGATTCTAAGGATAAGAAAATGAAAACAAAGACCTGAAAACCCTTTATATTCAGTGTGATCTGTTCATTTACTGACTTATTCCTTTAGATTTTGTCTTTATAGTCAGGCCGCTTCCAACCACTTGCCTCTTCTGTTTTCAGCTGAAAGCGTCGGGAACTCTGTAAATACCATCAGGCTTCAGCTCCACGAGCTTTTGAAGCCAGAATAAAGTGGATTGACACCCTTCCTCTGTCTTTCCCCTGTCCCTGGCTGCCTCTGTGCAGCTTCCTCCCTCCCCTTGCCAGGGGCTGGCAATGTGGCTTCTTTTAGGGACAGGACCACCCCTTGCCAGCTTCAAGGGTCCCTGGGATAATGGTGTGAGCCTCTCGCCCATGTTACTGCTTCTTTGTCCTAGATGCTAAGCAAAAACATGCACGGGCATACACGGACACAAACCTCCCACCATCTGATTTTACTTGCAGTGCAGAAACCTGGAGGTGGGGGAAGGATAACATTAATTGGATGTCAGAAGCAGTTGTTCCAAATTATGCAAGAAGTTTTTCTCAAACGTAACAAATGTCAGTTGTTCGTCACTGTCAGCTGATTCCTTTCCCACTGCCTGATGGAGAACACTACATGGCTGACCAGACTAATCAAATACAAACGCTTCCAAAACGGGGGCAACAACAACCTATGTGGGATGCAACTGTCAACTTGCACATCAATGGCTTCAAGTTTCTTTTCAGTTGTGTAGGTTGTCATCTTGATTTTCGAAGCAGTACAGTGGGCAGCGGGACACGGGCAAAGGGCGTTGCTGTCAAGAGCTACTGTGCAGAAGTGCTTGTGGTCCTCGTATGTCCTTGACAACGGAATGATGCTGGTTTGGCTATTGTTATTGAAGGTGTGCATAGAAAATTGAGCCTATAAACAGGTAGTTCGGAGAACACTGGGACCAAAGAGGCCTGATTTCCTGTAAAATCTCATGTTAAGTTTTATAGACCTTTGTCGTCTAGTTTTTCAGGTGGTTGGAGCATGTATTTGGGCTCTCTTCCATGTGGATTCTCTGGTGTCTAACAACATTTGAGCTCACATTACTCTCTTTCCCTCACCGGTGGCATTAATCGGGTTTCTCTCCTCTGCTTGCTGCACGCTTTCAAAAAAGTGGCTGGAATCTGAGACTCTGAAACCTCCGCAAGTGTGGTTGAAACTGTGCTTGCTAACACAAGGTTTGAATTTGCCCATGAACATCGAACAGTTTTAACTGGGCAAGGGAGCTATAATTCCACTGACTCCAGTGTGGTTGCTGAAGTGGCCAGGAGGCAAAACTGTACATATGTGAAATATCTCAGGATTTTAGGAAATGTTCCTTCCAATCTGCACTAATAAGCGAAAACACTGCAACTATTTCACGGAAATGAAATTGTGTAATGTTTTGTTACAAAACGCAAACACTAACTAACTAACTAACTAACTAAATAAATAAAATGTGCCTCTGAAGCTCTTAGCGGTAGGACTGGGATAAAACTGGGAATCAGGAAGCTCAGAAAATCCTGGCTCCTACTCAGCTGACCAGGGAAGCTGATGGGAGTAAGGTAGACAGGTTGGCCGCAACTCCAAAGAGTTGTGAGAAACACTGAGAAGTGTTTCACAGAAAAAAAATAAGTTGCTGGGTCCAGCAGTTGCTCCTAATTCACAGTCTATGTATGAGTAATATCAGACCCCAAAAAAATGATAGACCCCACTGGCATCTTGCGTTATAACTTAGCAAACCAAACAGGAAAAAAAAGAATGATAACAGAATACTAATATTAACTTTGTAGGAGAGCAAAAAGATCTGTTGCACATTGATCTCATTAAGTAAATGATTTACTGGAATTTCCTCTTTCTTTGCAGCTTGCTTGAGAACACATTCGATCGCAGCTATCTAAGGCCTGGATAATTTCATCTGGTTCCCTGCCAGCTATGACACAGCCATTTAACACTGTCACTTTTCTTGGCCACCTCTATTCACTGTTTGTTGTTGGCTTCTGTTTCTCAAGTAACAGGACAGTATTTCCCTAAGATACCTAGGACGTGTCCAACAGGCAACAGGGAGGTCTCATCTGGCTCTGCTTAAAGCTGGCTAATCATTGAAAATTTGGACTGAGGTTGTAAAGGACAGCTCTAGCTTTCTGTTCTCCTTATAAGATTTGTTTTTATATATCCCAAGGGCTAAAAAAGCTATATCAGGAGAAGTAACAGGAGCAGTATAACTGTGGATAAATCAGACTTGATTAAGTTTGGTTATCTTAATTCGTGTCTTCAACTGGTTGACTGGTTGAATGCAAGAAGTAAATATCTGCTACCAGTTTCTTTTTAATTTGGAGCTCTTAGCAATAAAATGGAGTGCGAAAGAAGGATGAAAGAAATTTCTCAGGGAGCTGATTTAGCATGAAAAATAATTAACAAAATTAATTATGAATTTGAGACTGCTGATTGATATTTCACATTCTTAGGTCTAATTTCCATGAATATATAAATATGCATTTAACATTGCTGAAGACATAATAAGGATCGCAGGTCTGTGGGGAGGGACACACACATGCGGTGCATATGTGATTTCAGTAGTGTGATTTCAGTCCAACTCCTTAATTGATAAGATTCTGACATCATGATATAATGAAGGCATAATCAAGATACATTAGAGTCACTGTGGATACCGGACCATGAAGCTGCGGGACACCGAGAATTTAACAAATTACCTGATATTTACAAACCTACCACTTATGCATGTTATCGGATTAGAAATAGAAGCAGACCTGATTACTGATTTGAGAATCGATAGTGGTTTCTAAAACAGCTGATGAAATTACTTCAGTACCTGCCTACTCACCTTGTTTATGATACTGGCTATAATTAGTTGCTGATAATGGAGGAAGCCCAGCAATGTAGTGTTTGCGAAGATTGCTCTGTCTGCTTTTGCTAGTTAAAAAATAAGGGTATTACGTGAAATGACATTTTTATCCCCAAAAAGATATTTTTATGACTTGCAAACATTGTATGTTGGACAGAGGGCACATCTTTACTGACAAATATATTTAAACAGTAAAAACACCTAATTAGGTTTTATAGTACCTATATTTGTCTAGCAGAGAGAACTGATTACGGGGAGATCGATAGGCAGGACTGTTCACTGCAGCAATGCAAGCGTGGCTGGGTCGATGGGAGTTTGGAATGAGCCAGGAATGTACCTTAAAGCTAACTCCCTCGCTGCTGGAGGTTGCTGTCTCACATCCAGCACTGACTGAGGATCTGTCTATGTATTAGCTACCCCATTATTTATTACAGGCCAGCAACTCAGAACTTAACCCAGTATTTGAAATGATCAGCATGCAGGGCAACCAGTTACGGCTGCAGCTGTAGCGAGGCTGCTGTAACAGGGGCAAATGGGCTACCCCCGTAAGTGGAGGGAGATAAAGGAGCACACTGCTACCATGGGCCCCCTGAGAGCTTAGACCTGCTCGGACCTGGGTGCCCTCCAGCATCGCTGGGGACACCGGTCAGAAGATAGAGGTGAGGAGCAGAACTTGATTGAGGCTACACTGGCGTACTGAGCAGAGGCGTCCTTCGAAAGGGTGCAGGGGACATCTCTTGACCCCTGCCCTCCCTGTGCTTTGGGCTTACTGTCATTGTCAACAGCACTACAGACCCCAGGTCTTTGTGCTGAAAGAGTGAGAGACCTTTCCCTCCGCCCTTGTTTAACACCTTTATAAACCAGGCGTAATTTCGCCCCGTAGGTCTTGTCTCCAGAAATTAAAGGCTGTGGTATGTATGCTTCAAAGTAAAAGAGTATTTTTTTGCAGCCTTGGCTGTTGCTACATTGACTGGCTTAACCTTGGGCTGTGTAGCCCCCAGATGCACACTGCCTTCTTCTGTATCACCCGCCTAAAACATTAAAGAGATCCACTTATAACTTCTTATCAGCACAGCATGAAGACAGGAAGAAAATCACTTTTAAGAAACAGCATGCCTTTAAAAATAATCAGCTCAGACTTCTGGTTCAGATTAAGCACAATAAAGCTTGGGTTGCACCAGTACTATATCCTTTGGGGAAGAAAACACCACAGAGGCGTTGTTCATAAGAATGGATTAGGCTTGCAAAGATCAGTAACTAGTATAATCTGGAACCTCAATTCAGATGCTTTGTTTTTTAAAAATAGGGTTCACTGGGGCAAATTTATGCCAGATGTAACAACCATGGCCAGCAAAACTAATTATTTCTATTTAAAAATTCCATTGCTAACACAAACGCTGCCTGAAATGGTGTGGGTTCATATTTTCAGCATATGAAAGGGCTCTGCAACTGCTGACATCTCTGGAAGCAGTTTGACCAGTAAAGCCAGGAGTCCTCTATGGAAACAAAAGCCCTGTGATTCTTTTTTATTAAGTGTATCGTGTTTTCCTCTGTGCGTGGTAAATACAGTTAGGAGCCATGAATGTGGGAGAACACCCATTGGTGAGTCCATCATCAACTCATTAAGCTATGTATAGCATAAAAAAGGTCATTCTTCCCATAAAAACGTAAATTACAGCAGAGATAAAGTATTCCCTTTCTCCATAAACTTTTTCAAAACCTCCAGTTAGTTGTGCTTGTCAGCACATGCACACGCCTGTGTGCGCTCACAGGACATGCAAGTACAGATTCATGGGCGGAAGAAGAACTGTGGAGTTTTATGTTCTGTCCATTAACTCTGGCTCCCATTCCCATGCCACACAACAGTACTGTGGGTAATAAAATCCCTTCTTCCCTCCCTCCCCCACTTATAGCAGGCTCAGGCTACATATGCACTCAGGCTATTCCTGAGTACAGAAGACGACAGATTCTTCATGACTTTTGACTTTTTTCATGATGCAGTCTAGAGCATTTCAATGCATTTGGAATCTGTATGCTCTATGTTTCAGTGTAGCATGGTTGAACTGGCTACACTTTACTGATGGAGGTCTGGACACATGAGCTGAAGTTAGCAGGCTTGCAGATTTAGGCCCAGGGACCCATCCTAACACAACAGTTTAGGCTTGGTTAAGGACACTTGAACTTGTTATGGTTGGTTGAGTGACAGTTTTTCTTAAACTCTTTTCTCAGCTGTATTTTGCACCAAGGTAGGCCTCCAAAACTACCAGGAACAGGAATTTGTGTGGTATGCACTTATATAGTCATTATGAAGGGTGCATAAAAGTTATGAAGAATATCAGAACTCAAGGGCCAGAGTTTGTTTTTTAAAAAATCTTCAATAAAATTCATAGTTTTATAATACTGCAGCACAGAAAAAAGAGTCTGAGAACCACCAGTGGGCAGCTGTGTAAACCATTTTCTCCAGATTACCTCCCATAATGTTTCATGAGTGAGGACTTCTGTTTTGCTCTATTGACAGACATCTGCAATGGAAGAGATGCTGTGTGCATGGCCAGAATACAAATAAGAAAAAATTATTCCAGCTCTCTTGTCAGTTCCCTCAAATACATTCGGACAGACATTAGAAAAGTTCTTAACCTGATTTACAGGATGTTTCCTCTCAAATCAATGAAATCATGTCACAATACTAAGAAATCCTTTGCTAACCTGCCAACAAAATTATTAATGACCCACGAGTTCTTACTCAGACTTTGAATTGAAGTTTTATTTCCATTTACTGCCGTTTAATTTCAAATCTTGCCAGACTGGTAATATTTTATCTTCATCAGGTTTGTTAAGTCAGTACATGCCTTGCAGTGGATATTGGTGTTCCCACAGGGAATGGTTTGTCACTGTCAACTTGAGAGCAACACCGCAGGTTGTGCTGCTACAGCTTCACTGGCAGCAAATCATAAACTAAGTGAAGTAGTTGGACCACCAGAAATGATGAATAACCCTCAGAATAACCTCGTTACCGCCCTTTAGAAAAGATGATGAGGGATCAAGGAAAGGCACATTTTGTTTGCATTCTTTTCTTGACCTACCTTGAGACAGCAACACAGATTTCACTAAAAGGCTGATGTTGCCTTGGAACAAGCAATACTACTCAGAAATCTTACAAGAAGGACTTGAGCAGGGAAGAATATTCTGAAATACAAAGTTTCAGATTTGAAAAACAGCCCCACTCAGCATCTGAAATGTTGCCCAAATGAAAGAGTTAATTAAAGAGTCCAGTTCAGCCTACTGTAAAAATGTTGATACTTTTAGATTAGTGAATTTCATTTTTCCAGCCAGTTGTTCACAGTAAGAAGTGAGATAAACTCCCCTATCCATATCTGGAGTTGAACTCAGAACTGCCCCCAAACTCAAGGGTATTTGGAGTCAAGATTTCAGTTCTTGTCCAGAAAAATCCCAGATTTGGATATCAATAAAAAAAACACTAGTCATCATATGCCTCAAATAATTCCCTTCTGCCCAGTCTCAGCTCTTGGAGCACATTGAACATCCTACAGTTGTGTGATTGTTAGTTGTGTGAAATAGGGTGGCTTTGTGCATTGCACCTTAGCTTTCTAAGTTTTGTCAACCAGAGACACAGACAAATATTCTGGACACTGAAGAGGTTGTGGCCAAGAATGCATAGAGGATAACCTCCTCTAATGATCTTTGACCTTCCTGGTTTGTTTTTCTTTTTATACAGATGAAGCATCACTCAGAAACTCTCTGGGGACTTCTGGGAGCGTATGAAAAAATGGAGCCTCCATCCGCGTTCAAGCAATTGTGCTGATGGAGAATAAGGGTACAAAAACTATCATGAGGTTACTGCAGATGGTTTCTGGATTAACTGTGTGATTGTGCTAAACAGTCCAATAGCAAATGCTTTGTCTCAGCATGAATAACTCAGACGAAAGATTTCAGGCCATGCAGAGGTATTAATTTGGAAAAAATTAGGAGTCTTTTTTTTTTTTTTTTTGCTTCCCCCTTCTTTTCATTTGAGTCCTTATTTTACTTCTGTTGATATATTTATTCCTGAAGCATGCATAGCTTTCATAGGCTGACAGATTTCTCCATCCACAGTCTTTCAGGGCAACACCTAGTAATTCCACATATTACAGTCCAAAACTCTTCCAAGCATTTCATATGTGGAATAATGGGCTAATTAATCTTTGTTGGAATAACAGCAGAATATGATAAAACTATTGAATACACTAAGATAATCAAAAGAGTTTTTAAAGCTGACTTTTAATAGCGTCTCCTGTTTCAAAGAGTAAAGATTTATACCAGTACCCAACAGCAAGCACTTCTTCTGTAGCACGCTTTCAGGTATCAAACATTCTGCATGTTTTCTTGGAAAAGGTTGAATCTGATTGTCTTCTCACATCCACCATCTTTTCCCAAGTTGAGCATGCTCCCTTTGCAGTATCATCTCCAGTTCAGTTAATGCTGCTGACAGGAAAATCAGGCCTGCAGTCTTTGTGTGGACTTAGCTTCCGTTTCTCACATAGAGGGAGGCCAATGCAAGGCAGAAATCTGCACTTCTCAGATTAAAAACATATAGATACCTCCATCAGAAGATTGTGGACATAACCCTTTTTTAATTCCCTTTTACAGAAATGAAGTTCTGGCCACTAGCACTCTCAAACAAGCTTTATTCTTTATTCATATCTCAGTGCACCCACCCCCCTGGGCATCTCCATTCAACCCTCAGACAACTTCCCTGCCAAATTTTGTTTAAGATCGCTTGAGCTGCTTAATCCAAAGTGTGGTGTCTCATAAGAAATCATTAGAAACCCTTCTGTAGTTGCAGAAGTCTGGCAATAATTTTCCAAGCACTCGTTGCAAGTCTCCAGGCCCAGAAGTGGAATCTAGAGAAGCACAACTTGGCAGAAGTGATCTCCAAAGACATCACTACACTTCAGGGGACCTGAAAACTGTTTTTAATGTGACACTTGATTTAAGCTGTGCTAACTTTATAAATGCTACAAACTAGAAGTGCAAGCCTTTTTTCGTAAGAGCAGTGGTTCCTGAAAGAAACCAGAAATTACCACGCCTGTTAAATTTCTAATTGGCAGATTCAGAAGGTTTGTTTGAACTGGAGAAAGCGCATCGCCTGGTTTAGCCACTAATAAATAATTCAAGGCCAGATCCAAAGTCTGTTAAAATTTCCGTAAGCTTCATATAAGTGCCTATGCATCTATATTTCTTCCTCAAGGCATTTCCAGTTTGAGGGTATCATATCATTGTCATTATTTTAGTGCATCATAAAAGTATATTGTCACCACAGGAATTCTAGCAGCTGAAGGTAAGAATGGAAGAACCCTTTCATGCAGTACAGGGGCAGAAAAAAGGAAAATGATCCAGCCAGACCCACTGTAAAGCCCCAACATGCTCCCTCACTACAGGAATGATACTGTCAAGTTAAAATTATAATTGCTGATGGGATTTATGCCAGCAGTTGACCCAGCTAGCAAGTTGATCACCAACTGAAACGGGGATATAAACCTTAATAAGAATTGAAAGAACAGAACTGTTAGGAGGAATTCCCCATGGAGCCCTTGAACAGTAGACAGTGTTATCTTTGCAGCTGTGCGTAGGAAGAAGGCATAGACGTCGTCAGTTCTCCAGGCTTCAGCGTGCACACAATGGTGTATTTCAGATGAATGAGTTTTTCTGTTATGGGCTACCACTACCATGGATCCATCCTTACATCTGGTGCGTCTGTCCTTTTTATTTTTTATAGCTGATGGGAAGCCTATTCAGTAAGGAAGATGTTATCTTTGAAATCTTTTTTTTTTTTTTTTTTAAGGAGCCATGCAGTTATGCCTTCATACACACACAAAGAGCAAATGCTTAGTGGGTGGTTTTCTACACTCATCTTCTGAAATTACTTTAAAATATGCTATTTCAATGAATAGTGCCATCTAAAAGGCTTTCTCAGATGTAGGTTGTGTGCTCTTTTCAAGCCTTTCTCTAGTATGCCAACTGGTATATGAATTGATAGTCTCCGGCACTTTGTAAAATTTTAAAGGTTGAAGCTTACTATAAATTAAAATTTTTAGATGTCAAAATATAAGTAACAAAGATGATGATTAAGGTGTATTATAGAGCACATAAAATGCCTTAGTGGGAGGCAATTGGATACCTTTGATTAATAAGAGACTGAGAACCAGATCCAACCTGGCTATTTTCCACCACTGCAGAAGCACAAAGAAGTCATAAACTGAGGTTAACCAACTAATTAAATTGGTTTGTAGCTGTTTTGCATCACTGGAGCTGCACAAAGAAGCCGAGACATATTAGTGAGTTTAGCCCAAAATCTTTAAATAATATTTTCAGAAAAATATTTAAAAACTGATACCCATATGCTCTCATTAATATGCAGCTTTCCTAGCGTGAGTACCAATTTTGCATATATTTGCTATTACTGAATTTAAACCCTGTCTAGTTAGAAGTCTGTTCACGCTGCTTGACTTTGGCAATACATGAAAGGTAATTTCTGTATCGCTATTTTCCTTTTTAGAAAATACATGTATCATCTGAGAGATACAATGGAGAAGTTGATGGAATAGCTAAATAAACTGCAAGAAAAATGTGAAAGATACCAGCCAGTCAGCCTGGTTGGTATCCCACAGCTAAAGTCCTTGGATATCATGAACACTTCTTTGGGCAGAACATGCCAAATCACCACTTTACTGTGGGTAAATACTCCAGATCGCCTGAGCTGTGTGCAGCGCAAATCAGAGGCACAGGAGGAACAGCCCAGCTATCTTTATATGCCCCCCACTCTGATTACGACCGCTATCCAGTTATATCCTCAAGATAAATTAGAACAGCTTCAGCGCTGCTTTATCTCGGAAAGTCCCTCAAGGGGCTGTTGCGCTCGTCAAAATTCACCAGAGCTCCAAATCCTGCTTATCTCAGAGAAGACGAGGGTGGGCTGATAGGAAGGCAGCTACACCATCTTCCTGCTAACTGAAGATTTCCTCTGTCTGTTAGCACGGGGAAGAAAGACTGAGTGGAGATGTGATAAACAGTATTCAAGGGTACGAAAGGTTGTTGCAAAGAGGAAGGGAACAAGCTAACCCCCACATGCAAGGCAGATAGGGCAAAAAAATGGCGCATTCAAGTAGGAGCATATGAAGGCCTGTGGTGAGGAAGATTAATGTTTTTGGGGCGGCATTTTCACTGAGGGAAGTCAGGTGCCTAAAGCAAATGTGGAATCTCTTCACGGAGACCTTTAAAGACAGGTAAGTAAGATCTCTGTCCAGAGTGAGATGGGTTCACAGTTCCTGACAGGTCTATTTTTGTTACAGTCCCTTATCACTAGAGGAGTTGTGTATACTTCCAACTAGAGATCAATGACCCTATCTACTGGCATTTTGTTGAGTAAGTCACCAGAGTTAACTTCACTAATCCTTAATCTGCAATTACTTTGTGGCTGCGAGAAATTGCACAACTTTAAACGGACAAAAGAACATATCCTGTTAACAAACACAACCATTACTTGTTCTTCCTTTCATCTACCACATCAACAACTTAAACTGCCTTCCATGCACATCTTTACAAAAATAGCATTTTGAAAAAAGATCACCATACAGCTGATTCTATCAGCAATATAATTATATTGGCGGAAATATTTTCATATAGAGGCTGAAAATGACTGTGAGAGTGGGCTTGGGTTCAGTCTTGAGGCTGGGTTCTGAACAGTAGGGCTCTAAATTTGGAAGGTCTTTTCTTACTGGCCTGCCAGGCAGGTTTGGAAAGCTTTCGGTACTCAGTAAAACCAAAGTAGTAGTATTAAGTGAATGGGATTAGGAGAACACAGCCCATGCTGGTTTTCCTTCCTATGCCTATAAAGAAAAAAATTAAGGGGGCAACAAGGAAACTTGGGGATTGAATGGATTCCTCCTCAGTGCTGGCAGAAACGTCAGCTGGGACGGAGACCTGGAGGTCCCATGCTTACAGGAAGGGTTTTGTCTGTTTTGTTTCCCAGGCAGTGCTACTTGGACTCCATTTCTTCTCAGAGAGTTGACATTTGGCTACATGTTTTGTTAATATTCAACTCCAAATGTGAATAGCATCTGATAATGGAAACCTTAGGACAAACTTCTGCTTTTGGGTATGTGTACATCTGGACCTAAATATGACATGTATTTCTTACTCATAAGCTCCCAAATAAATAACAGAAATGCAAGTGGAAAAAAAGAGAATTTTTTTTTCTTAATGCCCCTAATTACAAAGCAAACTTACCTATTCATAGGTGACAGTTCAGGATAACAGAAGTGACATTAAAAAGCTACGCTGGGCCCCAGGTATTGGAGCACGGCCGTTTTGTAACTAAGGAAGCAACTATAGTGAGTGGCAATAACCAGGGGAATGCTCTCTTTCCTTTAGGCAGATGTTCAGGTTACTGAATCAGGCCAAGTGAGGTGGGATTTCTTCTAACCAATGGCTCCATCTGCACCATCATTTTTTCCTCCTCACCACCACTGAGTCTTAGCTTTCCGTGTCCTCCAGCTGCCAGCTACCACAGCTAACCTTCCCGGAAGCAGAGTCCCTCCCTTAGCCCATGGCTGCTGTCCATCCTTGGCTTTGGAGCAAGTGTTCCAGACTTGTTCCCAAATGTCGGTCCCCTGCGTGGTACACAGCATATTTTGCTACTAGCCAGGACATCAGGGTGGCCTTTTTTGACTACCTGTTGGATTGGTGAATTCATTCCCCCACCGCCCCTGGGAGCCTTGATAACGATCCCCACAGGCTTTCTCGATGCTTAGCAGGAAAGCAGAACTGAACAAGTGCAGACCTCCCTGCTGCTGAACTCGGACAATAAGGCTGCTCATAATACCAGCAGATGTTTTTGCTTTTTAGGCCATACAGGGCAAATTTATTTTCCTCTCAGGAGCAAATGCAAGCATAGCCAAGACTAAGAAACTCAGAGCTAGCTTCCGGAAACCCACTATTGACTTATGCTGCAAAGCGGTACTTACGCTTAAGGTCCATCAATAACGAGGGTCTTCTGGTTAGTCCACTCAGCTGCTGGCTCAGCAAAAAGCGATATGCTTTAAGCATCCAAGCTGGCCTTAGTTTCACACCTGGCTCTGCTTAAAAGTGGTCCAGATAATTTCTCAGCTTTGTGTATCACATTTGTAATAGCCTTGAGTTCTCTTCGCCTTAAGACATTGAGGTGTGAAAGCTGTAGCCCTCTGAAGTCCCCATTAACATTATACATACCCAGCTAACCCATATTAATTTTTTATATTTATTAAAAAAACAGTACTTTATAAACTATTTTTGGTCTTTCTTCTACCTCTTTGTGCTCATAAAAACACTAGAATTAAAACAGAAAGAAAGGGGAAACACATTAAACTGTTTAAAGTTTTTAGCTCACAAAAACTTAACTGGGTTTCTTGTTCGGACTCAAAGAGGCAAAGCATAAGACTTTGATGTTCTTCATGTGCCTGTTAAAGGAGAGAGAAAGAGACCCACCAATAGGAAGAAGTTGGCATGAAGCCCTCTTTGACACAGCAAGCACAATGTAAAGGATTAAAGGTCTAATCTAGAAGATATATTGCACACTAAACAGCGGAACCATTTAGGAGAACATTAAATGGCACTTAAGCTAAACAGTTGTCCTTGGGAACTGCAGTTTATATGTGACTGCTCTAATATCCATTTTAAGCTTGCAGGGCTTTGAAAACAAGATGTCATTGTTTTATAAAAACACACACATTTAATCTTCCCTTGTGAGGCTGTTCTTGAAATATCCGGCTGCTGGACTGGCAAAACATTTCAGAGGAAACAAATGGGGCTGGTGTCAAAACTAGTACTGTTGCACTTTATTTCTGAAGTTATTTGCATGTGCTCAGTTGATTTTTTTTTTGATCCAAATAAGCAAACCACAAACTTTTTCAATGATAAAAGTCCCATTTAATTTTTTTAACAGTATTCCCACTGTTTTATAAGCAAATAATAATAATAATACAGTTTAAGTAATACGAGAAAACCAAGAAAGTGGTCAGTTCTACATTCACTTGTGTTCTACGTTCTTCATAAATTAATATTTATGGAACTATTAGGAGGCTTCAGCCAAAAATAAAGACCACCCAGAGCAAGGTTTCAATTTTAGTATTCTAGGCACAAGTCATTAAAAAAAAAAATCTTACAAAAAAGCCTTCTTCTGCACCATGTACAGTACATGGATTTTCATGCATATCACTCAGTAGGCATGTGAAGCATATTCCATTCCTAAAAAATTACAATGCATGCTTTTATAATTCATTTACTTTTTTTCACCAGGGAGAAATCATCCTTTCCACCATGCAGGCCAGAAATAGAACAGGAAAAAAGGCAGCAGGGAGGTGATTGTGTCTTGCAGAATTATACAGTCCAGTTTAAAATCTTTCTACTTTTTAACTGATGATCTAGAAAATGAAATGGAGAGGGGAAAAAAAGTTTAAAAATTGTAACTATGTATCTGATAGCTTCAGTCTTGTTACTTGTGTCAATAATGATATTAATCCCTAGCGTAGTGATTAATCAAACCAGGGTATCCCCTGGATCAAGTCATTATCCTGAAAAGCTGTCTGAAAAAAAATAGTACCATTGTGGTCCTCATGGATATTTCTGGTTAAGTGAGCTAGTGGTCTCCAAACACTTCTCAGCAAACAGGCAATCCCAGCTGGTCGGTCGCCTTGTTAACTACTCCAAAAGACGAGTCCAAAAGCAAAAGCGATGAGGAGCGCGACCTCCTCCAGCAAGGCTGGGGTCGCCTGAAGTCACAGGTGGCTCTGGGCTGAGGAGCTCCTACAAGGCATGGCCAGATAGACTACACGGTGCCATGGCCACAGAGCGAGCAAACAGAAACCCTCTGTCTCCAAGCAGCGTTGCAAGACACTTGCAGGAGGAAGGTTAACAGTTATTTTTGTAATAACCTCCCACCAGGCTCCTCAGTCATCGAGCCCATTATGCTTATCTCCGTTGTTAGCCTGTGATTAACTGCTGGAGTATCTGTGAAACTGCTCCTCTCGGGCTGGGTAGGAATCCACTCAACTGTTTTTTAATTAAAAGCAGCAGCTGATGCCTTATGGAAAGCATTCTTTGTGAAGGCAATGTGGGCTCTGCCTGTGCTACCTGCTTGCCATAGCTCTCTGTCCCCATTTGACATCATTAGGTAGAGTTGCCCGAACACGCTGCTGAAATGTGCAAAGAGCAGCAGCAGTGCTGAGGCAAGCTGAGTGCTCAGGCTTTGTCTTACCTAGACCACAGACAAAATGACATCCAGGAATGATATAAAGGCTTACTAGAAAACAGTTTCATTAGATTCTAATTTTAAATGGTTCTGCTGTGAAATTTGG
This sequence comes from Phaethon lepturus, assembly GCF_000687285.1. NCBI lineage: Eukaryota > Metazoa > Chordata > Aves > Phaethontiformes > Phaethontidae > Phaethon > Phaethon lepturus. The sequence goes on along the minus strand of NW_010537963.1, from coordinate 13,035 downwards.
CAGTGGGGCAGGATGGTGCTGGTCCCAGGAGGTCAAATATTTCAGCCGTCCTCCTATCTCTCTCTTGAGAATTCTTCTCAAGGTGGTCTATTCTTTTCAGTCCTTCTAGATACCCATGTCAGGTATCACCCCATTCCCAAAGCCGTATCTTTCCTCTCAAACAAAACCACTCTAGCAGCACGAAGGCTCTGCCCTGGCTGTTCCAGTCTCCATCACGCAGCACGCAGGCCTGAATCTTGGGCTCCAAGGAGTCTCCTGAGATCTGCTCTGGCTCCAGCTAGACCTCATGGAGAGAGCTCAGAGATGGAGAGAGAGCTGTGTCCCTAGCAATGATAAGTCTTCTGCCTATAGAAAAATAGGAAATATCCAAGAATAGAAATAAGATGTTTGATTAGAACAACTAAATATCCTCAGAACAAATACCAAACTTGCAGGCACAGAAGCAGCCCTTCTGCAGGTCTGAAACAGAAACAAAAAAGTTCAAAAAAAAGGCCAAGTAAATTTGATTCATTATGATATCTTAACCTGTAAGGCATCTGAGAGAAAATTAGTCTTCTTCCTGTCTACAGCCACTTGACTGCCGTGTCTGCAGCCTTTGGTAGGGTCTTTCCTCTGCTTTGTAGTGTCTGACTGAAAAGCTGCCTTGAACTGAGTCTCAGCACACACAGACAAGTCTTACATGTCCTTTGTGTGTAGGAAAACCCAGGCTTTTCTTTATTTTTTCTTTTTTTTTGCTTTTACTTTGTTTTTTACTTTATTTTTGTGGTTTTAAAATGCCAACTGGTTGGTATTTCTGATGCTTTGCACATGTTCTGCGTCAGAGTGATCTCGACTCACTGGACAATGATTGCACCAAAAGTTCTAGAGAGAACTAGAGGTGTCCGTGGGGTAAGGGAGGGATTGGGGATAGAGAATTTGGGGGAGGAAAAAAGGTTGGCTTAAACAGGAAAATTTTGTGACACTTAAATGGAGTTTATTTAGGCAGAGTTATTAATTTTGGACATTAAAATGTAGAGAAATTGGACAATCTCAGAACTTTTCCAGATTCAGAATCTGGTAAACACTGGAGATAAAATGTCTGTGGTCAGCAGAAAATTCTCCCAAATGCAGTTGGCTGCTCCCATGCTGGAACAATGCATACCCACAAATAGCAACTAACCAAAACACTTTCCATTTCTTAATAGGCTGTCTGCTGTTAATTATTTTAGTTGCTTGCTGGGAACAATGGAGGTGGATTGGAAATGATGGCTCAGAAATTATGAGAAATAAATAAGTAACTTTTTTTAACATTTTGGACGATACTAGTATATAGCATGTCCCATTAGAAGATCTCGAAACACTTAAAAAAGGGTAACTATTAGTATTACACTCAATTTACAAGCTAGCAGAGAGGGGCTAGGGAGTTAGTATGGTGTTTAACTTTGAACAGGGTGCAGGGATGGCTTTTGCTACAGCTATTTATAGAGGATTTACACAACTTTAGTGTTTATTGTGTCTTTCAATAAAAAGCAGCTGCAGAAACACACAGCTGGCAAGCTTCAGTACCTGTGAGATACTGAAGACATTATCCAGAAAGCTGATGCACAGGTACGAGGAGATTCACATGCTTGCTACAGCACTTTAGGTATTGCTTTTCTAACAAAAGTCTGAACTAATTACAAATGTTTATGTTGTTTATGTTCAAAATTCTCTTCCTTTGCCTGTTTAAAGCCAGATCCTCATCCTGATATAAATCATCCGACCGCATTGTTCAAGTTCTTCGGCTAGGTCTTTGCTGCAGAGTTCTGCAGGCTCTGGTACAAGTATTGCTCCTAGTGATACGCTCATCCATACAGATAAATATTTCAGTGCTATTGACCCAGATTTGCTTGTGTAGCTATACATGTGGGCTAGAGGCTGTGTACTGACTGCTCTGTAGCTGACAAACGACCTAATTTCTCATGAGAAAACAGAGCAAAAATTGACTCTATAACCCCCTTCAATCCTCTTACAGACCCGTCTTTCTATGAGTCCATGATGCCCCTCACTTCTGCCCACTAGCAATGTAGGCTATATGTTGTCTCTGTATACGCATCATGTAAGAGAGACGCAAAGAAGAAAAGATCAAAGATGTGGCTATAAGTTGAATATCTGCTTCTGCCCATGATCTGTTTTCCTTGACATTTTCTTATCTCACATGCCTTTCATAAACTCCAGAACTTTCAAACCAATCCCTCCTGTCTTCCATTGCATTATCCTGTCCTGTGCTAAAAGAATGAATGCAATTTATATCTATCTAGAGATTAAGACCCCACGGAGAGGTTGCAAAGGAGATATGACCACTGTTATAGCCGAAGGGCTAGAACAACACTGATGAAATTGCTGCCTAAATAAGAAGACGTGGTAAGTTTTACATCTCCAATTTATAGTGTGTGTATTTTTTATTTAGGTTTCTGTAGGAGATGAGTTGGGGCTTAGAAATTTATTCTTTACGGGAGACTTTTGTGAGAGGCCATGTAAAGGTCAGCAAAACTTGCCTTAGTAAGAAAGAATGAAGAGAAAAAAAAGTTAAAAAGAGCCTGGAGATGCTTTGATTGAAAAGAGCACGCTCAATTGCAAAACTACATCGTGTCTTTTTATCTGGTAAGACAGTGGTTTCTGTGCTCACTGACTCTATTTCAAATCCTAATCCTAAAATTTCATAGTGCGGCTCATCCAAAAGCCATCAGGATCACTTCCACAGTTTTCTGTGAGCTTTGGATTGGACTCTGTCCACATGTATCCAATAAAAATGGTCACTCAGACTCTTGAGATCATCTTTCTTTCATCCTCTTGCAACAAGAGTTAGGGTTTCTCAGGACAATATGATATGCACTTTCCCCCTGCAATGCTAAGAGTAGTGGATGCATAAAAAAGCCACTGGCACCAAACAGCTAATACATCAGATTTTGCCATAACTTCACAGTGTGTTCAATCCTATTGACGTCAGTTCTGTGCAGTGTTTGGCCCTAGATTTTCCCACAATGGGATCCCATTCTTCTTGCATGAGAATATGTCTTGGACAAATTGCCATGTCACATGCATTCAAAGGGCCATGATAAACCCTCCATCTTTGCATGAGGCTCCCAATTACATCAAAGGAATTTCTGCATACAAAACAAGGGTAAAATATGCCTCTAATTTAAGGTTAAATTATACCGTTAAGGCATGGGCTAAAATAAGTGGCAGCGAGGAAGCTGAACCACATTAGGGAGCACATCCAAAGCACTGTGTCTCAGAAAAAATGCAATCCTTTATAATACAAGCGTTTGGCACAAATGGGGAAGAATTTGTGATGTGCCTTTTCAGGGAACAAGCTATCTCCTTTCCTTCCTAGCAGGCAGCCCCACCAGAATGCAGAGAAAGAGAAGAAATTCATGATTTAATATGCTTTTTGCCTCTTTTCACACTGATTCCAGGCCCCTGATTCCCACACTTCAGCCATCCACAAAGACTGTGAAAAGACAAGGGTGCTCTTACTCTCTCTTTCTCCTTCCACTGTATATGCACTTCTGAGATGAACAGTTTAGCTTCTGGGAAAAAAATCCAAAGCTGGTTTAGCAGTGAACATTCTGATGATTTACGGGACAGTATGGAAGAAATGTTCTGCATGTATGTATGTTCCTTGCATATGAAAGTATGGTTACAAAAGCAGAGATTAACTGTTATCTGTAAGAATCTATCATAATAATTTAAATAGATGTTGAAAACAGCACAAGCTTCTTAAACCAGAGTAAAATTTGAAATGCAACTTGCATCTGAGAATATTATGGGAATACAGCTGAGAAGGAGATTCTGCAGGGACACGTATTTGCTGCCATTCTTCAAAAACAGTGCAAAGTAAAAGTAAAGGCAAGGGTGGCAGAATCAGCTCCCTGGTCAGTCTTTTATTTCTCTTTTCTTTCATCTTAAATATGTTGTCTAGGTATCAGTAGCGGTTAGCCCAAGGGTTCACCTGTGGCAGCCTCACACATAGGACTGTGCCAGGAGCTGCTACACTTCCATCAGGTTGGATCTTCTGGAGTAAGGGAAAGATCACTATATCCCATGAGATTTTAAAACTATTCACAGTAACTCAGTTTGCTCATTGCTATCCACAGAGCTATCAAAAATACAGTGATTTGGAAGATTTGGTGTAGAAGACTAAATTGTGTTATGGGAGGATTTTAAGGAGGATTCAGTGGATTCAAGTAATTTATGATTGCATCTGACCTTAATTGGGGTATCCCAAGGTCATACATATAAAAAGTGATGTCTCTTTCCACGGCTTTGGTTTTATGAAAAACTCCTTGTATAGTTCATGACAGTTTTAACTTTTCACAAGACACTCACAAATTAGAATCATCTTCCTTGTGGGCCCGCTAATGGAAATCCCCTCATCCAGTTATTAGTCACTGTCTTACAATAGCTTCTTGTCTCTAAGTACTTTGATGTTGTACATAAGAGCCGTGGATCAATTACATTCATTTTTCCCATTACCAGGCAAATATTTGGACATTTTCTGTTGAGTTGATTCAAGGCAGATCTAAACCAAAGGAGTTGCATACTGTGCAGACATTTCTAACCTTCAGAAGCTGAAGGTTTTGTGACCTGCGAGAATTAATAGATGTTTATTCTAGCAGGATAAATGGAAAAAGACCATTTCTATTTTAGGGAGATAAATGAAAAGCAGGGAAGATGGGGGTTGTTATGACAAAATTGTTCACCAGTGTCAAGCTGAAATGAGGAAAAGCAGTTATGTATTTATATTATAATCCTCATGGAATGTTTGTCAAGAGAGACTCAAGCGGCAAAAAACATTATTAATTGTTGTGTTTCCTCACGTAACAAAACAAGTATTTCCACTAAAACTAGTCTTCTGAGGTTGTCTCCATTGCAAAGATTCAAAATACACCTATCTTCTGCAGCGAAGATCCAGAGCTTTTTCATTACGATGTGATTTCTTCCAACACGGAGAACACATACAGCTATTTCTTCTTGCCTGTTTCAAACAATAGCTGTAAGTCTTCCACCACTGTGTCAGAAACACATTTTGAAAGTATTTCACTTGCCAGGATTCTTCAGCAGAACAGAAGAAGGAAGCCGAGCCAGCTGGCATGCCCAGCAGTGGCAATCTCAAGTGCTTACCACACTCAGGAATGTTATAAAGCAAGAGCAAAAGGATGGCATTCTCCAAACATGGTGCTGCAGTTATTCCTCAGCTGGTACTGCTCCTCTAAACTTACTCAAGTTCACTACTAATGCTGACGGGAATGTTGGCTCGAGCAAGGATTTCATTGAGAAGAGACTACTGCTCGATTTGGCCATCAATTTTTCATTAAATCTTTTTTCAGCAGACAAGACAGATTCCCTGAAACCACTTTTTCCATAATCCAGAAAGGAATTTCTGTGACTGTGGTATAGACAAACTCTCTGTTAATTCAGCTGCGTTACTGCTCTGGTACTGGGGACCCTCTGTACGGTGAGACAGAAGGGCAGCTTCTATGGGCTCCGCGCTCTTCCTTCAGAGATCAGGAACTGCCGAATGACAGGGCTGGTGAATCCCTAGAAGTAACCCCAAAAGAGGATTCTTCCCCAGGAAGACTGTGTGCTAGTCAGTGAAGGAAAAAGACATTTCTTTTTGTCTAAAGGTTCAGACGATGAAATTATTGTCAATATTATCTAAATAGGGAATGGATTTAGAGCCATTTAATGAATGAACATGTGAATGGATAATGCATTTCATGTGCATTGCAAAAACCTGCTTATGATTTTTTTTATGTGATGGAGTTTTAATATTTTTAATTAAACGTCTCTGAAATAATTTGAGCTTCTTATTGAGTATTTCCGTTTACTGAAAAGCTGGCATTCAGCCAGAAATTTGTCTTTGAAAAATGACAGCATTTCAATCAGTCTGTAAATTATTTCATTAACGTTGTGTGTTTGGAATAGGTAATTAGTCCAGTTTGAACCCTGAAAAAGAAAACAATTAAAAACTTATACATGCAATTGTTTGCAAGTCCTTAAAATCCATTTCTGAGCCTTGGTACGAAATTATCATATCTGTCATTTCCAAGAGAATATCTTATGTCACAAATGTCAACATGTTTAAACAGGAGAAGGTATATTTTAACATTGTTATCTGCTGTGACTGCTGGTAAGGGCGTAAATCATGGTTATCTGAAGGCTCAATGCTGTTCCATTTGTTTAAGTTTGAGTCAGGAGAAATACGACTGTAATCAATGGACTGTACAATCGTACAGACAGCAGGACAAGGGTGCCCCAACCACATTGTGTTTTGCACATTTTATCTTTCTTCACCCATTTGCCTGGCTTCACCTCCTTTTCTTTATTCCTTAAAACGAAAGCCTGCAAAGAGGTATCACTGGAAACAACCTTACCACACGGAACCACCCTCAAACCAATGTGTCTTTTCTTAGGCATTGCCTTGTAACCCTCCGCCAGGACTTGAACTGAGGAGAAGTTGGTGCATGATTGCATTAAGCCTACTGCGATTTGTAGCTTAAAATGCATTGTTTAATTTTCATTAAAAATGGATTTGCAGCATATGCAATTTCAAAAAATAGGCTGAAATTTACTGTCTCTCCATTTATGGCTCAAGCACTTTGTTGGAGGCATCATCATCCATCACAATGTCATCTCATTATTATTATTTTGCCTGCCGGGTAGAGGCATTTTAGTTAAAAGTGAAAGTACCAATTGTGCTAACTATAATTATATGTTTGCAATACATTGAAGAAAATAGATGTGGTCTGGGACTTAAGTTAAAAGCACAAATTCTGTGAGGTGCTGAGGGCATCCTGCCGGATGCTGTGCAACCTCAGTTCCCATCCAGGGTGACAGAAAGCTAACGTGCCTCATCTTTTTCAGGGTCAGACTACTGACGATTAAACAATTCTAGCAAATATGATCTCATTCTTATTTGTCTGGGACATTATGAAACACAACATGAAGGAAGTTCAGATGTGGTAGCAGAATACAAAGCACTAACACACCCAGCGTGGTGCTTGAAATGTGTTCCTTTATAATCCTATATTTCCCAGACAAACACTTGTAAACATAGAAGTAAAACAAAACACATTTCCTTTTTATGAAAAAAATGCCTTAAAAACCACAGGATTAACAACACCAGGGAAGGACAATCCCCTGAAGGGCTTAAATCTTGTTTCCAAAACTTGGGCTGAGTTAACCATGTTCAAGCTGAAATTTTTCATGATAGAGCATGGAAAACGTTTTTTTTAAAAGACATATCACAGTCAAATATACCCTGGATAGATCCTGAAGTGACACCTCCATGATTTGAACACTCTTACCGATTACAGAGGACATTCCAATGGTCAGAGTGGGGACGTGGGACTCAGACATCTTGGGTTTGGTTTCTGGCTTGGCTGCAGGTTTTCCTGCATACACAGAAGCAAATCCCTTCATCTGTCCTGCGTCGTGGTCTCGTGGCTAAAGAAAATAAATCACATTCTGTTTTCTTCAAGTCTGAAGCAATACAGCTGGGACAACTTACCTGCCATTCCTGTCCCCACCCAAAAACAAAGACAGAGCTAAATACATGCTGAGGCGATAAAAGCTGGTAATACTAAGCTATTTACAGAGTAAAGGAAAAAAAAGTTGTGGAAAAATTCACTGTGGCCCGCAGTTTTCTTTGTTGAATCACCTTGCTTTCGAAGGTAGACAGAAAATGATGAAATTATTTAACAGGTTTTTATACAAAGGTTGCAAAAGGCTCCTCCTTCAGGCATCTCTCTGACGTTTCTCCTGCCCCGGCTGTGCCCAGTCATCCAGTCAGAGGAGGAAAACTGGCACAAGTGAGCGTCGCTGGAAATGAGGAGAATTACATAGACAGAAAGCATAAGAAATATATGCGTGAAAGCATAAGAAATAGAACACAGGCCCAGACCAACGTCTCTTTGGCAGTGTTTTATCTTTGGCGGCAGGTTCAATTAAGGTAGGGCTCACCCTGCACCCTTCTTCTGAGTGTCTGCTCTTCAGCTATTGCCTATTTCCCATCTTCCAACATTTAGCAACTTAAGTACTTTCCGAGCCAGAGGCAGCATGTAAACCACCACTTATTATATCCAACAAAACATCTGATATTCATGAATTTGTCTAATCCGGTAATTTCAGGGGGAAGAAACTTCATCCATTTGTCTTTCACAGCATCCACCCCACAGCAAGGAGTTCCACAATTTAATGGTGTGCTGAACAAAAAAATCACTTCCTTTTTCTATATTTTCCTATTGCCTAATAAGATGGCCCTTAGTTCCTGTACTGTTGCAAAAGTTTCATATCTTCATGATTTTAGACATTTTCACCACGCTATCCTTTCGGCCATCACTCTTTCAAGTGGAAGGGCAGTATCTTTTTAGACTCCTTTACGGAAAACTCCTCTGATTCTTCTTGTTCCCATTATCTGTATCTTTCTTGTTATCCTGACACTGGTGCTGAGTTGATCAATCACAATGACAGTTGATTGACTGACAATTTCATATTTTAATTCTTCCAAATCTCCTGTGTGAATACCATCTATTGTTAGTGATTTGCTGTGGTACTGCTTTGCTCTAAAATCTCCAACACTCCAATCTGGGAGTTTGCACAGACTCATTCTGTGTAAAGAATGAGCCCAGTGTGAAAGACTCCCACCTCATTTACATTGGGAACCAGTGCAAATAATTCATTTAGCTGTTCCATAATGTCTTTATCTTCCTTTGCTGCTGCTTCTCATCCTGCTAACTGTCCAACTGTGCTGCTTCTGATGTATACACAAAAGGCTTTCCTGTTAGCTCTCATTTCTTCAGCAAGTTGCTTCCACTAATATTTTTGGCTTGCTTTGCCTGTGGCTTAACATTTATTTTGCTGGGGATTTTATTCTTCTGTTTTCTTTCTTCGGACACCGCTTCCATATTTTGGAAGATGTCTTTTCATTCTGAATGGTGTCTATTGCACTGCTGTTTATGTCAGCTGCTTCTGGTTCTGGCTCATTCAGAGTCCATTTTTATCGATGCTATTGGTTATTGATGACCTACATACATTTATCCTTTTAAAAGTATGCGTGCTACTTGCAGATATTTCGTTCTTTTAACTGGTATTTCCAAACTCCCTTAAAGAGCTTCCTCATTTTTATTTAATTACCCAACTAACTATTTTTCAGAAGTATTTTGGTGGAGACTTACGTTACTAATGAACCCAAAAGTCTCTGTATTGCTTTTTAAATGCACACTAAGCATAGAAATCAGACAATAAAACAAAATAATGAAAGGGCCTAAGGAAAGCTGTCATGAAAAACTTTCTCTATCTGATTCACATACTAATTCAGAGGTTAATGTTCCATCAGTGTTTGTTTCATAAAATTGCACTGATCTATATTAACATCATCCATAGCATCCTCAGAGCGTGGGGGGTGGAGGGGGGTGGGGAGGCAAGTGTAGGACCTAGCATTATATATTCACATACCAGAGGGATGGGCATGCTGTAACAACTCAAAGAACGTATTTTTGGTTGTTTCTGAAAGTACATGAATACAGATTTCTATTATATTAAATCCTAGTAAACAATTTGTGATCAAGGTACCATACTGAATGCTTTGTCCTCTACAAAAGGATTTAAAATTATCTTTGCGAAAAACTCATTGTTTTTCTTCATACTCATTCATTCTTCAACTCATTTTCTTCAGCATAATTGGATTCTGATGTCTGGATAAAGGGAAACATCAGTTTGGTTGCATATGTTTCACCTTTCGTGCAGTATGCAGTATGGTAAACCTTCAAATCTGTGTATGAAGACTTACAAACTGAGCCACAACAGGTTCTGACTGCAGCTTCAGCCTTTGTGCAGAGCCTTAGGAAAACCTCACAGTTTGTGCTTTCTCTCTGAGCAAGCTATACGTGGATCTTCTTAAAGCAATAAATGGAAATACAACAAAAAGCAAATGTAAGGGCACGTATTTTAATGCAGCTACTAAAAAGAAGAACGCAATACAAAGAATGTCATGATTGCATAAAACTTGGGACTTGGCTGGTATGTTGTTAAGTATCCCTTGATCCTTTTCCAGCAATATGACTGTGCTTGTGCCATGCCTAATTTATTTTTTTTTAATATTTGTAAGTGTAAATAAGTATTTATGAAGCTACTTCTCTATATTTCTACCTGCTTTAAATAACAAGTGAATCTTTATTTCTTTCAAGAGGTCACGTTACGTATCTTTCACAAACAGGAGAACTCTACGTAGATAATGTACCACACACATACTATATGTATATGCAAGTATATACAAATACATGTTTAAGATTGCTTATGCATGTATGTTCTGCATGCATAATGGTTCAAAACAGATGCTTTTTTTTTTCCAAGAGAGTAGGATGACAGTATTCCTGCCAATGGGAAAGAAGAGCTGAATTAGTTCTTTATTTTCCACTTTGAGATTTGAATCCTGTAAGAAAGCCAGTAAATTTTTAAAAAATGGAAAAACAGATGTCATTGTAAATGACAAATAAGAATGCAATCCTGTTCAAGAAAAATGTCTGTTCAGAAACTTTCCAATCATCTGATGCGATTTTCTTTGTATGAAAGCTTGGGTAGAGGGTAAGAATAACTCTGAAGTAAATCTCACAAGTGAAATAATGAATTATGGACCTAATCAGTTTATTTTAAATTAAATTTAAATTTCATTCTTTTTTTAATTAAAACCTTGCTTAGGAGAGGAAAAGACATGTTTTTACTGGAGATTTTGTAATAAGCCTAGTTCTGAACCCTGTGAAGCAAAGTGCATAGCCCACAGCAGTTGACCTAGAAATCACTGCTCTGAAATGATGTGGGGAAAGCTGACACCATCCTTCCGTATTTGTCAGAGATACTAGGGTTTGGGGTGATCAAAAATTGCTTTAAAACATTCAGTGTATTTCTGGTTTTGTTTCTCACAATAATATTGAACCACCTTTTTACTACTATAGAATGAGTCAAAAGCAATGAAACAGCAAAGACAGAAAGACTTTGTATGTTTAGCCAGAGCCACGCTTTGTCATTTTATCATACAAACTATGTCAGCTGGCGGCAGCATGAGTAATCTAAGCTTCAAACAATATCATTCAGCAGATAAATCAATGCATACAGACAGAAACAAGCTAAGTCTATTTTAGACAGCCTAATGATCAGCAGTTTTTTCTAATAGCTTGTCAGACTTCAACCTGTCAAGCCCGAAGATTCAGGGACACTGATTCACTGG
>NW_010537963.1:0-1756 GCF_000687285.1 Phaethon lepturus | reverse complement strand
TTCCTGCTGGGCTATCTATGAAGCACAATAGGAGACTCCTAGGAAAAGGGGAGAAAATGGATAGCCTTCAGGCCTTTATGAGGCACAGGTTATTGTCATGCCTCAACTAAATCCTAATTACTCTGATTAACAATGCAAGCCTGTCACTAGTCATGCATAATAGTGAAAAAGTTTGCAGTAATGGCTATGAAATTCTGCCACTTCTGCTCAGGCCTTCACACGTGCCTTACTGGGGCTTTGTCTGCCCTGCGTGCCATTCACCCAGCTGCTGTTTCCAAAATAACGTTGCCCGGGTGAGCCCCATTTGCAATTCAGACCAGACCTGAACATACTCGGTGGGATCGACTGACTCACAAGATGAGCTGCAGGATTTAAAACGTATTGAGAAGTTACTGACTCTTCATATCAGATTTCTTGCTTCTTCATATTAACTTCCCTCTTAAAATCAAAGGTCTATGGTAGGCTGCTATTTGAACTTAATGTCATCTTTCTCTATATATGTATATATTTTAGTATCTTATCTGTCTCAGAGCTTTGTCACTGCTTAGCTGTTAAATATCTCTGAGGTACAATGGAAATAATACTGTCTGCAACAGCATATACACACCTACTTAGGAGAAAATGTCCAACAGTTTAGTGAGAGGTATAGTATTGCTTTCATTTGAGGGAAAAAAAAAGAAAAAGCATTTAAAACAGAGGAAAGACTTGAGTTCTAGGGAAAAAAAATGTATTTTGAGATGCATACTCTAGGGCAGTAGTTTGCAGTGATCTGTAGGGCTTTGCTAATGTCCCAGAACACTTGCCCTCTCATCTGCTATTAAATCTGTGGTCTAATCCTGCCGTCATTAAAACTGGCTGCAAAATTCTCTGACAAAGTCCTGGTACCACTGGAATTACCAGCAAAGTTCCTGTTAGCATCGGTGGCCGGGTGCAGTGCCGGGGAGTCAGGGGCCTGGTGTTCCAGAGGACACGGGGAGGACGTAGTGGAGATGAGAGAGAAGATGTTGTGTCCTGCCACAAAATTCAGCAGTGACCAGGCTGTGGGACTAGACCTGGAAACTCAGTCTAGATATGCACAGTGAGAGAGACTGTCACTGTTACTGGTTTAAGACAGAAACGTGTTCCTCGCTCTCTGACTGGTAAGCCCTGGCTCCTGCTATCACTGCCGGTGCTCAGCACCTCGCAGGATTAGCTCATGCTGGCTCCACATGGGCGTAATGCACTTCTTACCCCTCACCTGTGCACCGATATGCATTAAACAGGCAGTGTTGGAGTGTCCAGCAATGAAGCCTACGAAATTAAATCCTCAGTTATGCTCCCGTAGGAAAAAAAAAACAACACAATCTCTTACTTTTTTCTTTTCCTATTTTGAAGGACTTATCCTGGGAACTGTTGGATGTTTTTTTGCCACATCCCCTGGCTGAGGGCACACAACTCTGAAAGAGGGTTTTGTCCTGGAAGAGCAGAAAACATTGCCAACTTCTTTTGTGCATAAGTGCACGGTCTTCCTTCTGCCTCTCAGTCAGTGCATTTCTTGGGCCTCTGAGGTTTGGAGTTTCGTCAGGTGGACCAACTGAAAAGGAAGAGATGTTTGTTTTGCCTTGTTTAAAACAAAGCTCCACATTAAAACATTAAGAAAACAACGCACAGCAATGACCTGCTTTCAAAACAGAGCGCTGTTTGCCTGTCAGAAGTGGCATGCCGGTTTCATTAAACTTCCTCTGGAAGCTCCCTGGGCGGCGGGGCCAGCCGGCAG
>NW_010537962.1:0-4840 GCF_000687285.1 Phaethon lepturus | reverse complement strand
TTCCTCCCCCTTCCGAGATCCTAGTGGCCTGGAAGCCTTAACCTCTCTCCTAAGCTAGATAGGTGAGTCCATCTCAGCGGATGGGCAGCTTCTGGGCTGCTGCTGTGTCGCTGAGATGTGGCCAGTCACACTTGCTTTGATGAAAACCCGAAGCTCCCTCTTCCACGCTCTTCAGCATGCCACCTTCTCGCTTACCACACCTAGTCCTGCAGTAACACATTTGCTGTCGTTGTAGGCTGTGGGACAATCCAGTGCCCAAGGGCCTCGCTGAGAATTTGACAAGCCAAGATCCAAGACTATGTTTCTCCTTCTACTAGCCAAGAAGAGCCCTTGCCTGATTAGGAGTTGCTCTCTGTCTTCCACTGCTCTCAAAAATTGCACTGATGAACCGAGGAAATCAAAGTTCCTGCAATTAAAAACTGTAACTATTAGGTCTTCCTTCACTGCACTGAACCAAGTGTGATGTGTCTTCCATCTCTCAGCGGTATGAAAATATTAGTCTAGGGGTCATGGGGTTAGGAACTAAGTCTTGTTTGTCTTGGGCAGGGAAACTGCATAGCAGAGCCTGACTGCTTTACAGGTACAAGCAGGAAGGTTGTGTCTGAGAGTGTGAACACTTGGTGGTGTTCTGTTTCTCATGAGCTTTTGTTGTACAGAAAAGCAGATGACTGTAAAGAATCGCTGCTGAGCAGGCAGTGTTCTTGGTGTAAAAATGTTGAAACTCTCTTCAAGAGGATGGGGTGCATCTGCTTAGGCATTCAGAAAGCCAGCAGAGTATTTCATTGTCTCTAATCAAGATTACAACACTTACAGGGTGTTCCAATAAAAGAATGCCAATAATAAATAAAAATAAAAGAATAAAAGAATCCTCCGGGAGAGGACGAAAAATTATTTACAAAGTTGTAAACTGTTCACCCTGTTACAAATACACTCAAACAGGCTGTTTGAAAATTGTGTATAACTGTGTGTGAAATACCTCTATGGTTTTTAGGCAAAAAACCAGTAATACGTGGTTTTGCTTGCTTCATAGCAAGTTCCTTTTCATACAGAATTGCCTCAGTTTCCTAGTAGAAACTTCAGGACTTTTGAAGTTTCAAACCATTGCCCCAAAATGATCAATATTTGTACTTTGATAACAGGGAAAGGCTGATATCACCGTAAATATCAGTGAGAAACTTTAAAGCACCGAGGTTGTAAAACAATTTGTAAGAAAACTGACTGTTCTGTGTGAGAGGATGTGCACTACTGACTTTTCAGGTGGGGTTTTGTAGACCTTTGTGGGGTTTTTGGAAGATTCGATTGCACTAACCTTTTTGAGGTGAAGCGAGGGGTCAGTTTGCTTGAAATGTTGGCCACATGATAGATTCCTTCAAGCCTCTACTGTCCGCTGACTCCCAAAGCCTACGTGTTGCTGGGCAATGGATGTTGGACCTGTGGGAACTGGAGAGAGAAAATCCCAAACACTGAGTTTTCCGCTCGGCGGCGGAGTGGAAAGTGTGGAAGGACAGCTAGAGTTGCAGGAGTGGGGCCACGTCGTTCTCATTATTTATGAACTTGTGCTGTAATGTTTTCCTTTACGTGTTTGTGCTGGAAGTATTTAATCCTTGTGGTGAATTTATTTATGGAGTTTTGTTTACAGCAGTGTTTGCCGCTGATTTGGGCAGCACGGGCGTTCAGAATGAGATGGAAATGCCGGTCCAGCCAACCTTTGGGCAAAGGATGCTGACAGCCGGTACCTGTTATTCCTGGGGGGGCCACTGTCCTTATTTAAAGATCAGCATTAGGCTTTGTGAGATACTGACGTCGTTGCATAGAGGCAGGATGCATTTTGTAGAGACTGTGCTCTGAAAAGGCTTTGAAAGCAACAACACAGAAAAAAAGGTAGTAAAAATCCTTAATCAATGAAGTAATCAAGATTCAAACACTGGAATTTAGGAAAAGCTTTACCAAATGTGGCCTTTATTTTCATTCTATATTTTCACATCTAGTTTGCAGATGCAAATCTTCCATCAGAGGAAGAGTGCGGCACGAAAGGCAGCATGATCATGTACCGAAAAGTGTCTCGGTGCCGTTAGCTCTTGGAGGTGAGCGCGTTTGTCAGCTAGGCTCTTCTCTGGCCCCGGTCTCCCAGGACTTCTTTTGGAGATGCAAGAGGTTGGACAGTTTGCAGGAACAGTCCATTTTGGTCCAGGCTGTGAGCTGAAAATTAATTTTTTCCTGCATTTTCAACATCATTTTAGTAGGACTAAGTACTCTGTGTGATAAGTAGTAGAGCCTGACTTTTACTCCGTATGAAGAAGGAAAGTACTGGGACTGGACTTTTTAATGCACTTTGTGTTGGCCATTTTGTCATCTTCGAGAGCAGCCGTAGCCGGAGCCTTTTGCTGTTACCACAGGCCCACGTACCGGGGGAACATCGGACAATATCGCCATCAAACAGATCTTTGTTCAGCTCCACTGTATCGTCTCCCTGATGCCACCCACTCCTGCATTTGAATTTGTTCAGGTGTCGCGATAATTTATTTTCCTCCTTTTACTAGTGTGAAATGTGTCTTCTTGCTTATTGTTTTCCTCCTTTTTTTTGTTGGGGGGGGCGGGGAAAGTGCTTTAACTGGATTAGTAAGAATGCTGCTTTGGTGAGCGCTTGACTGTTAAAGTCAGTTTTGTTTTCTGGGTCATGGGTGCTTATAAACTCTGAATGGCTACAAGCGATCTCTTGGGTTTGGCTCACACTGTTGGATTGTTTTCCCTTGTGGTGGAATGCACTATCAAAAGAGACCTGAGATTCCCCCTTTGCAGTCCCTCTGACTCCTGAAGTCAGGAAGCGCACGCCTATACCATGAGAGTTGCGGTGACGTAACGAGGCATGCTACAAATACTGCTGCAGCAATTCTCTTGACTTGGGAGGCTAAAGGGCGCCTCTGAAATCTAGATTCACACCGGCGTTTTCCAGGTTCTCCCCCAAATTCAGGATTAACTCCCAGACAGACATCTGCCTGACCGGAGCCAGCGGCCATCCCAGTGCAAGCCAAGGGAAGGGACTTGGAGGACATCACAGCATCTTTTCCAGAACACCAGGTGTCAGCAAAACCCCAAAAATGCGAAGCCATTGTCTGTATCCAGCGATTTCGGCTAAAACCGGGCTCTGTGCTGCATTTCGAGTGCGTGGGTTGCATTTAAAAAAAAAAAAATAATCGAGATTTGGATTGAGTTGTACGTGAAACGTGACGATGCAGTCGGTCCCTCGCTTCGTTCTTGCCTTGAACGCCAGCGACTTTTAGGGCTGCCCTTCCCCAGCGCGCTTCCCGTTCTCATTGCGCCGCTGATGTCCGTGTTCCCGCTTGCGGCCGTGTCTGAAAGTTTCCAAGGGGAAACCTGGAGGCTTTGTCCAATTTTGAGGGGTTAAATGAATCTTCTGGTATGCAGGAAGACGTGAGGCCCTCGGGGATTGTGTGAGATGGCCGAATACCAAACCGATTCCCAAACAGATAATTAACGTGGGCCATTTTTAGAGCTGTTACTATTACGTTTCAGATTTATCACGGTCCAAAAATGGAAATGTATCGGGACGCTCTGCACACCCCTATTGTTTCACGCTGCCTGCAGCCTCCGGAAGACAATGTCTGAGCTCGTCAGTACTGGTTCATGCACAGAAGGGATTTTGCCCCCTGAGACCAGATCTTTAGAGAGAAATACACTGCTGTAAATAAACACGCCGCTGGCGGGTGGTGAGGAGCCCAGATTTTGTGCGAGGGAACAGCTGGAGCCGGGTTGGGCCGGGCTTTTGCACGCGATGGCTGCTGTTCCGTAGGGCTGGAAACGCAGCCGCCGCTTCCCCTCTGCTAAAACCAGTTCCACGTAAGCGCTGGACCTGCTGTGACTTGGAGGCGTCGTGCTGGGCGGGAGAGAAAACACAGGAAAAAAGAGGGATTTGGGAGAAAATAGGCTTGTTGGCATTCGTGAAACACTGGCTGCCTCTCCCTTTTCCCCCCAAAGTGCCATTTTAAGCCACAGGCATGGAGGTAGGAGGACAGGTCTGGCACAGATCCCGCTTCTTCCACTGAATTCCTCTTTCAGGCACAACCTCGTCCCTTCCTGTGGTGGTTTCTGGCCGGGTTTACACAGAAAGAAGGGGTCTGCTCCTAAATGCTGGGCTCAGCTTTTAGCTGGATATTGCCCGTGCTGAGCAGGAGCGTTTGTGACCTGGGAGCCCGTCCTGCGTCCCCCAGCCCCACTCCTGGGGTGCCGGGAAGGCAGCGGGGCTGGCGGAGGGGGGGACCTCATCGACGCCGAAAACTGACTCAGTGCCTTGAAACTCTCCCACCTTTTAACAGCTCGAGCTGCAGGAGAGGGGAGAGCCGGCCGGGGGGAGTAGGGGACTTGCCTAATTTCCCCGCGATCTTTAAAAGCACGAACGGCGCCCGTAGTAAAGGGCCCTGTGCAAATAAAGATGGTTTCTTTAATCTGAAGCCTGAGAGGGGACTTCCAGTCTCATCACCCTATCTCCATATCAGAAATACCGACGTAAGTATCCCTGACGCCTGATGATGCGGCTAATGGTACGTTGGGTACCGGCGGTACCCGGCTGGACGGGAAAGCAGGGCAGGGCGAACCCTGGCTGGCATCCAGGCACCCCAAAAGCACCGTTTTCGGTTAAAAGCGAGGGATGTTAGTCCAACAAAGTTATGTTTTCGTTGTAGCTGGGCGCATAACACGGAAGAATTTTTTTTTTTTAAAGCTTTTTTGTTGTTGTTGCAAAGAGCGAAGGGAAAGAAGCCAGCTGGCAAGTTTTTGGGGTGGATCCTTTGGTTGTTTTTTGTGTGTTTGGTGGGTTTTTTTT
>NW_010537961.1:748-1118 GCF_000687285.1 Phaethon lepturus | reverse complement strand
TGGAGAGGCTCAGGCGGGGTTAATCGGCGCTTTAATAAACATACAGCAGGCGATGGCTGCCTCTGCTACAGCTTCCCCGTTAAAACACTGTCACGTCTCTTGATCAGAAAGACACGTTGCCAATATTTTTGGCCTGATTATGGTCCCTATTAATTACATACCAAGCTTTTACAAATCACTTAGAAATGGAACCTGCTTGTGAACGGTGGCCACTGATCCTGTATGAAATTAAGCTTTTCTGATTAAGAACTATGAAAGTGCTATAATTATGCTTAATTAAGCAGTGTCAAGCCAATCTGTCTCATGCTACCCTTAAGAATGAGCAAGTAAAAAAATAAGGTAGAGACCCAGTGGTGGCATTGGCAGGGGA
>NW_010537961.1:387-728 GCF_000687285.1 Phaethon lepturus | reverse complement strand
CCCCCCGGTCCCCCCCGGCGAGGGGGGGCAGCCGGGGTAAGAGGAGCCTTCAACAAATGGCCACCACGTTCCGATGAGTTGCCCAGACTCACTAAGTCAATGGGTTTGGGCCAGGGCAAGCGGTGGCACTTACGTTTAGATCCAGCTGGATAGCGTCGCCGCTGATGATGGAAAAGGGGGGCAGATCTCCCAGAGCCCCGAGGGGGAGCGCGGCTGTGGGACACAGGGAGGAAAACTTTTAAGCTGCAACGAGAGGGGGGTGATCCCAGTTCCTGTGGTCCCAAGAGATAGCGGAGCCAACGGCGGGGCCCGCCCGCCGCGCTCCCCGCCGGGCGAGGCGC
>NW_010537961.1:0-362 GCF_000687285.1 Phaethon lepturus | reverse complement strand
CACCGCCGCGCGCTGCGCGCGGACTGCCGAGCGGGCGGAGCCGCTAGAAAGCAGCAAAAAAATGTTGTTTCTGAAAGTAACAGTTCCCGAAGTGGGTTTCTGCAGAAAAACAACTGCTGCTGCTCTGGGGCGGGGGAATCGAATGTTGTGGTGGAGCTGAGTTGCGGCTTTAGGAAGTTGTTGAAGTATTTGCCTTTACCCAACGTAAAAACACCAACCAACCCTAACCGCGGGGGGTCACGCAGGAGCGGAGGACAAGGAGGGTGCCAGCACTTACGGGTCCTGGAGCCGAGCAGGGTGCTCACCACGTTGAGCCTGGCGTTGACGATATCGCACCCCTGGGGAAAGTTCAGAGCCCTGGG
>NW_010537960.1:0-3964 GCF_000687285.1 Phaethon lepturus | reverse complement strand
GCACCGGCACCCCGCCGCGCTGCCGTTCGGAAGCAACTCCTACCGGCTGATAAGCGCCTGATAATTTTCACTAGTGCCCAGTCACCTTCGCAAGTTTCCCTCGGTTTTCCTTTACTTTTCAGAAGGACCCAAGCGCAGCATCACTCCGGGTGGGAGGAGGGGGAGTAGAGCCTTCGGTGAACGCAGAGCCCCCACCTGTCCGGTTATTGTAGTTGATTCGATGTATACACTCGGGTCAACACCAGTTTAACTGGGACGGTACGCTTCACTGTTTTCATCCATCCAACCAGTGCAGTTTCTTGCGTATCAGAAGCAGCTCCCTTGAAAAGCCAGTCACGAGTATACCGTGTTATTTTTAAATCATTCAAGATTGCTTTCTTCTGCCATCTTCGGGCGATACGAAAAATCACAGCATTTCAGTAACGGCAGTGTTGCTGTGCTGGTCTAAGGCAAGGGTTGTCAGTAAGGGCGGTGTATAATTAGATCAATTGGCACAATTGGAAAAAAATATGGCCCTTCGTCCTTATTTGAAAGCTTGCCTAGTTCTTCCAGCTCTACGAGCTGATCTGGTAGCATGGCTCGGGGCCTATCCCAGGGCAAAACGTCTGTTTTGTAGACCTTGTGTCTCTTGAATGTCTGTAACAGCAAAGCAGAGTTTGCATAGCGTGTGAGGCTTTATCATTTTATAACAGGACTTCATCGAATGTACCCTAAATATTTTGAAGAGAGCTCTTTTTGCCAGTTTTGCTCTCGGCTCTTCATAGCTCCTTGACAAATGGGCATCATTCTTTGCTATGAAACCACAGGAAGATCTCGTCCGATAGGCATGTAAAGATTTTCCTTCTGCTGCGACAACTACTTCTTTCTGATCTGTCAATGTAAACACCACAGATCATGCCAAAGCACCTTGCATTATTTACTTAATTCTAAACCAAAACATTTCAGTATTTTATTAAAAATTGATGTAAGGTTTAGATAAGATTAAGTTAGGGTTTCTGGGTTTTTTTCTCCCCTTTTCCTGCAATCACACAGAGGTTCTTTGTAAGTGACTGCTTGTGATCCCCACTCTCCTGTCACAATAGCTTTTTCCACATAGTTTTGCTAAAAATGTGAAAGTAATGTACAGTAATTGAAAAAGAAAAAAATCCAAAAGGAGAAAATGCCAATATTTTTCCTTAAAATAAACGCAAAATTCAAAGCCAGTGAGAAAAACTACTTACAAAATTCCAGCCTGCAAAGAGAACATAAATAAAAGCTCTTCAAAGCTTTGTTCATTTTTACTAGCACCAGCAAAAATGACTGCTTGGGATGCCTGGCATTGGAGAGAAAGGATGTTAATGCTATTTATAGCTCACGGATGGCTCCCATTACCATTGTACCTGAGAGGCTCACAGTCTTTAAGGTATTCCTGCTCACAGCAGCTTTCTCAAGCAGAAGACAGCCTTCCCAGGGCCATGCTGGAGGCACTGGGGTTTGCTTTGGGAAAATGGACTGTTATATTTCCAGCCCGTTCTCAAATGGTCTATTATAAACTGCCTCCAACAGGCACAACCTCCAGCAAGGCTGCACCCCTCCCTGCTACCTGTGCTTGACTCACCCTCTCGGGAGCCATGAGGCTGCTGCTTTGCTGGAGGCTCTTCCTCCCTCCATCACCCTACCGGCTTCGGCATCGATCTACAGTCCACACCAAGCCTCAGCAAGAAAGAGCATCAGAAAAACAGCACCATAAAACCTGACAAGATAAAGGTGAAAAAAAAAACCCTTCAGAAACTTGCTGGCATGTAACAACCCTTGCTCCTGCCCTGCCTGACCAACTGCACGCCTCGGGTAGCATCAGTGTGGTATCTGGGGAGTGGGGCAGCACCGCACTGCCGGCTCCTCGCAGAACCAGCGCAGTGGTGGGGCCTGGCAGGGAAACGCCTTCCCACAAGCCAGAAGATGGCAGGACAAGCTCTCCCAGTGACCCTGGGACTGGACATCTCACAGAGCAGCAAGGGTGTCCCCCCTGCCCTGGTCCCTCATCCATCACAGCCCAGAGGTGGCTGCACATCCTGCTTTACCCACACCCTTGGACTAGGCAGCTCCCTGGTTGCTTGCACTTGGCTTTACCTGGTAGCCCCATACCAGCAAGGAACAACAGGAAAACCACCCACACTTTTATTTCTTCAAATTCAAGGTAAGAAATTATGAGCAAATATTCATCAGACACATAATCAAAAGTTTGCAAGAGAAAGTAAACCCCAGTTCTAGGTCTTAGTATCTCCACTTAGCTGTTCTCATACACCTCATCAGTGGTCAATTCCTTTGATACGAACTGTCGCTCTACTTAAAAGATGACTTAATAAAAAAAAGAATCATCATTTTAAAGTCAGCAATTAAAAAAATGTAAAGAAAAAATATCCTGCTCTGCCCCAGCAAAGCTGAGAGTGTCCCTTGAAAGCTCTACGATTTGCCTGAAAAAATGTAAGTGCCAAAATAGATCTTCCACTATAGACTTTTGAAGTCTTTTTGCTCTTGATTCCACTGCAAAGAATTTGTACAGCTTTGTCAATCTTAGAAAAAGGTGCCTTTCTCATATGTAACCTTTAAAGCAAGGAGAGCACTTCATTGCTCATGTTAAAAGTGCAGGGAGAGACAGAGAGCTCAAAGATACCACTGCCAGACAACTGAGGAATATCAAAACCCCTTTACTCATGCCTTCAAATATTCTGAAATCTTGCAAGCTTGACAGCATTGTCAATTTTGTATTGACAGCAGCAGTCAGACAAAAATCATTTCAGGAGTAAATCAAGGAGAAGAAAAAACCCCCTTTAATCCACAGTCACACAAATCCATACTGCCTACAGAAGGGCAAGTGCTTTGGAGCCCCTTTTAATAGCAATATATTAACATCCTTGTTTGTCTTCCCTGAAGCTTGTGAGGCATTCCACCCCCCTCTTTCAAAGTCTGGGCTCTTCGACATCGTTTGTGTCAGAACTGCCCATAACTTAAACCTATCGACAGCTTGTGACACCGATGAAATCTCAGCGCAGCACTGGCTGTGACAGCATCCACTGGACTGTTACCAGTATCAAGGTCACTTTGTTTTTCTCGCTCTCGCTGGAGCTCCTCTGCCCTCAGGGCACGGGCTGCCCAAGGAAGCTTTCTGTCTAAGCTCCTCACAAGCCACAGCCTCTCTGCTCCATTAGTGGCATTATGTAAGATTAGAGTGAAGTTTCTACTATTAGAAGCAGTTAGCTGCATGGTGACTGCGTGCTCGCCCCATTATAGCGTATAGCACAGTTATGGCTGCTTGGCAGCAGGACTTAAAACTACAGCTATTTTAATTCAGGGAGAAGCGTGAATGTAGTTGAGCTGTGTCAAGAAAAACAGTCTTTTTAGGGGTTTTTAATTCCTAGCAGTGGTACCCTGGACAGGAGTGCCCCAGAAGAGAATTAAATGGGGAAAGCATCACCCTAGGCTTGACAGATACCCACAGCCGAGTCGGAAATTATGGTAAGAGCCTGTGGAGGGCAGCGCTGTCTTGCTGGGGATGGTGCGCTGAATAGCTCAGAGATGCCAGCTGCTAAGGTAATACTTCTTTTTTTTTTTATCTCCTCTCTGAATCTGAAAGCTGCAGCTGTAAAAGCTGTCGTCCTGCCACAGCTATGGCCTGCCACTGCAAGCAGGACTCCCCGTTTTTCCGCCCACCACCCCCGTTCTCCGAGCATCCTTTCCTGCAGCACTAGCCCCGTGCGTGGGCTGGTGCCTCTTCCTCAGCTGCGTGGCTCTTGAACAGCAGGCTCGGGGCAGGAAGCGGGGCTGGAGGCAGCGTGGAGGTTCTCCCCCCGTGGAAAGACACCGTCTTGGGAAAATACGTGCAGATCAGTTACATTGCAAAGGGAAGGAAACGCTCTGTGGGGGCACTTCCGTGAGCTAGCAGCAGCATCCTCTCCCCCAAAACCAGCAGGGCACGGGTGAAGCT
>NW_010537959.1:0-1204 GCF_000687285.1 Phaethon lepturus | reverse complement strand
GGGCGAGGGTCCCGCTGCCCCCACTCCCCACCTCTGTGGGAGCCCCAGTTCTCACCGTCCAGCTCTGCTGCAGGGGACCGGGGCGAAGCTGCCCCAGTGCAGACCGTTGCGCGGTACGTCCCCTCCCTGGGTATCCGCCGCAGCGTGGCGACGGGCGAGAGCTGCCGGAGAGTCTCGGTATTGACTGCAGAGCGATTCCCAGGGGACCGGGATTAGTCCGGATTAGCACATCTGCAGGCGCTTGGTTCGATCTGACGGACGGCTGGTACGCTCAGGTTTCACGTCTCATTGCAGAGGAGAGCTGTGAGGCCCAAAGCCTTCTGCATAAAAACACATAATATTGCTCCCTCCAAACACTGCAAAGCCACTGCAATATTTTAAAATATGGATCATCTCCAGCTTCTGCTCCTCTTGATGGTTCCACCTCATTTGTCTTGCTACTCTAATTTCCTTAAATGTGTGTTTTCTTTACAGGCTAGTAGCTACAGAAAACTTGAAGCAATCAATTGAAGTTTATGCATTGACATATCACTTCGTTAGCTGTGAATTAATTTCCAGGGGGGCGGTGAACTTTAATGAAATTGGAAATTGAATCATGCTGTTGCGTTTAGGGACATGCAGGAATCTAAGAGAGGGCTGTCCATCAGAAAAGCTTCTTGACCAACTTAAAAATTAAAACACAGTTTGATCAAGCATCCTTATTTCCTTACAGTGTCCTTCCTCTTTCTGAAATCTTTGTTCTCTGTGCATGTATTAAAAAAGAAATTTTTCCAAATTTTCTGAGTTTCAACCAGTTTTGGATTCCTTGCAATGACCATCTCAATGCCATGAGAGGCACTGGAGACTCGGAAAGCGTCAGCAAAAGCAAACGCAAGGTCCGCAGGCGTTCCTCCCAGCTGCGGTCTCTCCCAACCCCGGTCTCCCCTCTCCCACGCTGCACTTCGCTGTGGCCATTTCTTGGCCACGTTCTCCTTTTCAAAAGCAGCACCAGACCGACCCTGCTGTGCCACCGAACTGGAGTCCCCCACAGAGCCCTGGGTGCGTGCGCCAGGGCACACGGGCACTTTTTTTTTGAGATGTGAGTGACATTGCAAACGCAACTTTCATCTTGGAAACTCGGAGTGTTGCCATAGAAATTGCAGCCGGGGAGTCACCGGCCCGTTAGCTCCTGCCCTCCGGGATCACAAGCGCTCAGCAGGGGCTG
>NW_010537958.1:12953-15298 GCF_000687285.1 Phaethon lepturus | reverse complement strand
TTTCCCACTTTTCAACAGAAAAATGTGGACACTGCTGATCATTGTTCATCCGTTCCTAATGTTGTTTGGATGAGTGTTTCACGAGGGACCTTGAGTGATCATATAAAGAAAGTGCCTAATTTTTAGGCAGCTAAGCTAAGTGAGAAAAAAACCCCTATCCTTCAGACCCTAAATCTTGGCTTTCACAGTAGTTAAAATCTGCATCGTTAAGAGTGACCAGTATAGCTAAAATGCTGCATAATATGAAAATATTATATAACATAGCATAATATAAACCCTCTGATATTCGGAAATACCAATGGGGCACAGCTGAGAAATGCAGATCGATAGTCCAGAGTCTGACTTGTTTCCTGCTTCCCACGTGAAACAGGCCAGGCTGGACACTGGCTGGTTTTGAGTTAGGGCAATGGGAAAGGAAGAGAAGATCAGCTGAACGATGCTTCCCTCTGTCAGGACTGTGTATTCAAATAAAGAAGGAGAAGATGTGAAGGAGAACTGGTTTTGCAGCAGTCTGGTTGGGGGGTAATATTTTTTATTTTTTAGGTAAGCCCCTTCATATCGCTTTTTCTCCTGCAAACAGGTAGAGCTGGACTTCTTGTGTGAAATACACAATAACTTGCAAAATGGGATGAAACGCTTATGAGCAGACAACTTGAAATAAAGTACTTGTCTTTTGACAAACAGATGTGGGTTCAATTGCAGATGTTATCAATAAAAAATAAAATGCCTGACAACAGGGAAATAAATAACTAAGCAATAATATATAAATTCACAATTTTCTGTAAAACTAAGCCAGGCTGTTAGAATCACAGCTTCTGTTTCTAGTAAAATCTTAGGTACTGTAATTCTGTGGAAGCTGGTTGTCCTTCTTTTAGGTATTTATCTGCACAAAATTAGATATTTATCTGCACAAAATACACTTGGAAAGACACTAGAGTGTGATCCTGTATCTTTCTGTACTTTTATGTTGGTCAGTTTACAGACATATTCAGGATGCCCTGACCTAATCTGAATGACATCAGACTATATAAAATCACATAAATATCCACAGTAGAAAAAACAGTATTCTGTTCAGAATAAAAAAAAAAACAAACCACAACCAAACAAACCCTCTATAACCAATACTCCAGATCTCTGGTTTCCATTCACAAAGGCCAAACGAATGAATAGGCAAGGTTATTGAGGTGGCTTCCTGAGCCACACTTCCAGCATAAAGGAACCAAGGCTGAATTTGTGTTTGGATTTGGCTGATTCAGTGACTCCAAATCAAAGTTGTGGGTCTGGTTCCTTAAAATGACCACCACAACTATGATCAACAATTGCCTCAACATTAGGCAATTTTGTAATGTTTAATGTGGCTTACATCTGTGGCTAGAAGGCAGGGAAAAGTAATTTTCTTTTTATGACCATTGCTTTTCTTTTTTAAGAGAAAAAGCAGTGTAAAGCCTTATACCAAAAAAACTGCCAAAACCCAAACCCCAAAACCTTTTCGATTTTGTTTATTTGTTTCAAGAATAAATACTTACAAAATGGCTAAATCTCACTATTATTTTTGCTGACATACATTGGGTACATTTCCTTTGTACTCCTTCATTCGTGATTGACACCACCATAAAGAAGACAAAGCCATTATTATTCCTACAGTAAGTGGAGAAGAAAATATCCCCTGATTAACATAAGGAGTAAGTTTGACATTATGCTACAGCAATTCATTGTGTAGCTTGGGGCAAGCAGCTCTGAATTTGAGTGTTGGGTTATGGGACGCTTAATTGAGTTATTCATCAATATTTGTCATCTACAAAATGAGCTTACCATCTTTGAAGTTTTTGGATACTTGTAGATTTTTGTGGTGAAAAGCATCATTATGGTATTGGTCATTTTATTAGTCAATGAAGTATTGGGAAGCCAATATTACGCCACATCCCCATCTGCTTTCATTACTGGCATCCATGATGATCTCTCCTTTCATGGTCTGAGGTCAGCCTTGGTGACTTGCACCTCTGATGCCCACCCTTCCCCTGACACTCCCTGAACCCTACTGTCACTTTCTTTCCGATGCTTTTAATTTTCATTTGCATTTTTCTGCTCACTGAACTTTAGTGAAATGCATGTCCTTCACTGAACCTTCCCTGTGCTGGTAAGAGGGCTCTGGGTATTTTAGGGTGCACCCTATTTTACACAAACAGCTATATTTTACATTTCTCTTTGTGAAAGAAAAGCATTTAGTGGAGGCACATGGACACTTACGTTGACACTTTGGCCAGTCTGAGTGTACAAACTAGCTCAGCGACAAGACTTCCTTACTTATCTCCAAGGATTCCTGTGCTTCTAGGCAAGATGTGCAA
>NW_010537958.1:3478-12922 GCF_000687285.1 Phaethon lepturus | reverse complement strand
TTCAGCAGTTTTGGTTCTCATGCAGTCAGAGCCCAAGGGTATTGCTTTGAATGCTTAACTGGGAATGAAAGCCAGATAAACACAGAGCAGAAGGCCAGTGAAATCCTATCGTAAATCTATCAAGCAAACACAAAGCCCTCCCTGACCATCAGCCTGGTTCCAAAAATGTGGTTAATGGAAGATTCATGTGCCAAAGAACTCCTGTTACTGGATTCAGGGGAGCTGAGATATTATTGAATCCCGTGTCTTCCCCTGTATTTCCAGCTATGTGACTGGACCTCATATCCTCCGCTGAACTGTCCCAGTAGCTGTAGAAACCAATGAAAATTTTATTGAACATATGAGATTCCCTTGATTCACTTATTCAAAGTATGCGGCTGCACTATCTTCCAAAACACCCTCCAGCCAAGCAGCCCTTAACTTGGCCATAGCTAAAAAATGTTCTTAAAAATACAGTTCTGTGGTCAGAAGCTCAGTGATACGATTGAGTGTGATAGCTGCAAACGTTGGTAAGCACATTTCATATGACGTTCTGATGAAGGAGATGCTCATAAATGCTGCTGACGAGAGCGCTGCTGGCTGCTGCCACTCGGAGGAAGCCCACAGAGGCTTATTCTTAAAAGTCACAGATATGCAGTGGAAAACCCTTGATACTTATTTTTGGATACAGGGCTAAACCCTGGCTTTGTAGAGGTGAGGAGAGTTTCCATTGATTAGATTAGGACCCAGACTTCTTTTTCCAGCTTGATTTCTAGCTGAACACGGTCTCAAGCTGCTTCCTGAAGAAGAGGCGAGGAGAGTTTTGCATTTTATGTTCACCAGGGCAGGGTCTGAGGCTGGGAATCAGCTTTAGCTACCGCTGTTGCACTAACTGAGTGATTAAGAGGAATTTGATAACGACACACTCTGAATGCAGACAGTATAGATTTTAGTTCTGGGTAGCCACAGATTACTAATCTCTGCAGCTGCTGATGAGAAATTTGTCTGCTAATAACAAATTCTTCTGAGAGCTCAGCTTCCCCACCAGAAGCAAAACCGTTTAAGCAAATAGATTAAGTTTCACATCTTCTTGCATCGCATATATTGTTAACTTCTTGCCTCATTTCTAGGTGCAAAATAAGAATACCCAGCTCATCCCACCTTTTTTGTCTGTAAGTTTTTACCCTTAGACAGAAACAATTCTCCAACAAAGGTCAGGCTTACTACTCCCTTTGCAGATGGGGAAACTGAGTCATAGGGAGAGGTGCCTTAAGTCATCAAGAGGCAAATGGAAAAAACAGTTGCATAAGCTGGTCTCTAGAGTCCCTGCCCAGTTGCTAGCTCCCTTAAATGTCAGTCCCATAGGGTTTAAGCTAAAGCTAATAGTGATAAACAGGAAACTTCCCATTGACTTAGATGGGTTTTGAAATCAACATATATACCCATATATACATATATGCTTCCACAAACTCAAGTGATTTTATCATCATAATAGCTTGACCGCATCTAAAAAGTGTTAGATTGACATAGCAATTACAGTTCCTGTGGTCAGTCAGCAATAATGTTATCACCACTGCTATGGGATGACTGAGGGCTCATTAAACACAACTAGAGGAGGGTTTGCCCAGTGTAAGATGACAGGGTCCCATTGCTATAGAACTGGGTGGCAGGCAGACTTCCCAGACCTAGAGGTCTGCCTGCACCAGGGCATTGAAAGGTTTCGGTCTGGCTGGATGCTGCTGTGTGAGTGCTCATGGGATGGGTCCAGCTTTGTGGTGTACATGAGCCACACCATGCCACCAGAGACCAGAGTAGACAGCCCTGCACCTCTGGTGCAGAGGCAACATTTTCCAGGAGGAGGTGGAGCCCCCAGAGTTACTTGCCAAGCCCAGCAGTGGATCTTCTTCCTCACACCTCAAATTTCTGCTCTCCCAGATTACAAGGTCTCCTCTGCTTGGCCATGGGTCATCTATAGCCTTACGACAAGGTCAGGGCTGGGCAGCATGCAGGCAACTCTCCCTCCAAGGAGAGTTCCCCTTGGAGAAAATATGGCACCCTTCTCCCAGCTCCAGCACCCTGAGCAACATGCAGGCCTGCTCACTGTGTCCCAGGTGGGTCCGACCAGCTGGATGGGACGTAGAAAGTCCCAGAACAGCAGGGAGGCCACAGGGCTGTAAATGAGGCTGTACCATGTGGGAGTCTGAGCTGGTAGACATTTGCCTGGTTTTCCCTCCCTTTGAGCGAAATATCACAGAATCACAGAATCCTTAAGGTTGGAAAAGACCTTTAAGATCATCAAGTCAAACCATATCACCTAAAGCATGTCTCCTTGAACTGCCCTGTGTTTCTGCGGGTGTGGTGCTTTAGCTGGGCATTCGTTCCGGGAGCGACCATTGTCACCGCGGAGGTTTCCAGCTCTGATGTCCAGGGTGGTGGCTGGGCTCCCAGCAAGGCTCCAGGAGGTGAGGTAAGCAGCAGTGTGGCTTCTCCAAGATCTGGGTGGGAGGCCAAACCTGGCAATGCTTTAGGTTGTTCCTTGGGTCTGCTCATGCCGCTTCCTCTTCCTATGATCGGTCAACGCTCCTCTCAGTATTTTCTAAAGAAAAAGGAGTGATAGCGGCTCCGGGGAGCCACACATGTTGTGTTAAATTATTTTTAAAGTTTCCCTTTTCCTAATTATAAGAGTCCAAACCTTCCAAGTCATGTTGAGTGCTACTAATCAACACTTTCCTGCCCAGGCTGTTAAAACTTCCACTAACTGATCCTGAGCCCCCCATTTAAAGACATGATAACAAACATTTTGTATCCAATTTCCCCTATAATTAGATTGTACAAGCACTGTTAGTCTTGCTGAGAATGAGACTATCAGTAACAAAACATTCCATCAACTTCCAGCGCTTTAACAAGATCCCTCTTTTTATTTTATCAGTCCAATGTGAATCCCTCTGATCAGGTGTTAACAAGCCAGACTATTTTCCCTTGATAATCCTCAAGCACTATAAATATATATTCACTCCTCAGACATTAAATTACGTGTATGGCAAAGGTTTTTTGGTTTCACATTCACTGCCTCATTTTTATAAATCTTTGTTGTTTAAAATCTCCCATGTTAGTTGTTCCTAATAACAGCTTCAGTATCATACCTAGGAAGGAGAAAACAGTTGTTTTTAAGGAAGAGCCCTTATTTATATTTCTGGCATGTCACAAGTAAATTATTTGATTTATGTTAGATTATCCATACAAGTAAATTTTTATGAATTTTATCAGTGATCCACATCTGTCTGTCAAGAACACCTCATTTTTGCAGATAAAATGAGTAAAGTATCTTCAATGGATCGTGACCATACTACAGAAGAGAGTTGAATTCTGTTTTATCCTTGGAAAAGGCACTTCAAGTTTCTTTACCTGTTGCTCCACTTTGCAGAAGGTCTTTTTGTATATATCAGTATCTCTTATTGCCCTTGAAACATGCTTCAGGCCTGGCAGATTCTCGCTTTTGGGCGATTCTCAAAACAGAAATGGGAACTGGACAGAAGGTACCCAGTAACTGAAGAGCCCTGAGGACAAAAAAAAATTATATAAGAACACAAAATATTTGTGTTCAAAATTTGAATAGAAATTACAGATATATATTGGTAAATATTTATATATAGAAATAAAGAACACAATTAACTCCTGCCTCATTATGCAGTTTCTTATCTGGTGTTAAGGATGTTAGTATCTCTTGGGGAGAAAAAGCAAATAATGTCATTGGCTAGAATTGTAACCTGGAACTGCACTGATTTTCAGCTAAAAAGCTCTTAGGACTGTATATAGCAAAGTTTCTAACACTGTCCCTACCATTCTTTTTTCTGTGTCTTCGTTAGAAGCTGTAAATAATTTAAATGTTGATTTTTGCCATAAAATTCAGTAAGTCGAGGCCCTAATATTTGAAATCCAGAGCCATTGTTTAACTATCTAAATTAATTCAAACACGTATTATTTAAAACAAATATTTGAATTAAATGAATTTAAATATTGAATGTTGCACAGGGAAATGTCCACATCAATATTTTCACCTTTCTGGATTTATATTACATCAAACTCTTTGCAACTTTCCACTGGAAAAGTTTAGTGGGAGCACCACTACTGCCCAAGAACTCAATATGTGAAGAATCTACCCATAAATAATCATAAACCCTTTCCATGGCCACTAGAATCTTGCAGTTAGCACTTAATCAGTGCTAAAGATTTTTTTTCCTTAACACATGGAAAAAAAATCCCTTATTGTGGACAGCTTAAAAACCATCTAAACATAGATTTTAAATGTCTAAATCATATTAAAAACAATAGTTCAATTTATACCAAAAATAGAACAGATAATGAACAAGGGAAAGAAAATGAATCATAAAAGCTCTCTCCAGAGAAACAGTAATACAACGTACTTGTCCGATGACATACGATCCTCCTGTCCTTTGAGTGAAAAACTTTGCCCCCCGACTGCAGTATTACTAATTTCCCCACCCTTAAATCACCCTGGATGAAGAGAGGTGTTGAGCATCCTCTGTAAAGATTAATTTACAGATTCTGGCAATGCTTTTTTTCTCTGTCATTTTAGAAAGAGTTTTAATATTTTCCTAGTGTTTCAATTTTAAATTTAGCCTAGGTAGCTTTCACTGCCAGGCAAAATAAAGATAAAGCAGAGACAGGATCAACCAATAAAGAATTACGGAACACAATCAAACCATGAAAAATTATAGAACACACTAATGTCAATCGACATGATCTTGTGCAAAATAGATTTTCTGCTGTTTCTTTTTTTTATGAGCTCATGTGTTGGCTAACAAACATAACAGAGATTTAGCACAGGTATATTCCTGCAGAGTCATTTGGTTTAGCACCACAGCAGTTAAAACGTCAATGCAGCACACATTAAATGGATTAAAATCTGGCCAACTGGCAGATTCCAAAGAGTATTTGTTGATGGGGAATTGTTACCAACTGGATGTGTTTCTTATGGAAATTCCCCAGTGGGCTGTTCCCTGTCTAACACGTTCAACATTGTTATCAGCTCTTTATTTGACCGTTTTGTAATAAGCTTTGATTTTTCTTAATGCGTCTGACAGATTAGTTAGCATTTAGTGATTGCGCATGTTTTCTGCAAACTGTTAGCGTCTTGTCAGTCAGAGTGTTGCTGTCATTCATTCTGTTGCCTCTTGTGGCCTGGACATAAAGTTTAACTTTTTAAGGTCTTTTGTGAAAGTCCACATAGAATTCTGTCTTTTTCTTTCTTTGTCTCATAAATAAAAGAAGACACTGCCATTACAGTTCTGGTGCTCAACTCAAGCAACTGGAGAGTCCACTCTTTAATAAGCTGTGCTATGGAAAGGAAGAAAGTTTTGTATCATCTTTCATCCATGGTTTAGTTACACATTGGAAGTCTCTGTTTTTGAATCTACAAAGGAAGTTTATCTCTCACTTAAAAGAATCTCTTTAGCTGTAATCTGAATGAGAGACGTATAATTCAGTTAACGTTTTGCACACATATAGTGTTCTTTACTTAAGGATGTTGCAGTGGTAAAAAATATTAAATCATTAGGAGGACAGCAAAATAATATAATAATAATAAATAAAGCAAAGTCACCAAATGCAATGCTAGCAATGATACTTATGATATCTCTGCTGATTTGAAGGTTGAGGAGACACCCTGAATATTGTGAGAGGGAGGTACCTGTGGTTGGTACCTGTTCAGAAGTTAAAAGAAAGAGTCTGGAAGAGGTTAATGGAATAGGATGAAGTGAGGTTTTTTTATGGTTTTTTTTTTGTTGTTGTTGTTGTTTTGTTTTGGTTTTGTTTTGGTTTTTTTTATTTGGGAGAATTTCTTTTATGAACAGCCAGATTTTAAAAAGGCAGAATACATGGTATCATCCTTCATACTGAGGAAAGAAGATGCTGGGCAGTTTTTAAGATTCAGAGGATGACAGGGGTTGCACAAAGGGTGTCCACTGGTTTTGGAGTCTGTGGATTTTGCATGTCACCAATCCTAACAGAAGAACCGGATCACCACAGGGGTTGCTGTGAGAGCCTCCCCTGCAGACTAGAGCAGCAGCCAGCAAATTAACAGGCAAAGTGGCAAATAGGTGGTGGGAAAGATTACTTAGGAATAAACCCTGTTGGAACAACTAGCTGAGAGCAGTTAACAGGACAGCTAACAGAGGTCAGAGGGAAGAGCCAGCCACAAACATTGCCAGAAGAAGGCACCCACCAAGCGTGGCAGTAAGGGAAGGAGCGTTTGCAAATGGGGCTGTGTCTGGCTGTGAGCACTGCGAGCAGGAGCACCTACTACTGCTAACAATGACCAGGGCAGTCACAGAGGCCAGCCAGCCTCCTCAGGAGACAGGTAGAGCTCAGGGTTGACTCTGCTCTAGAATAACCATCCTACTATTGAGATTTGCCCGAGTCTGGATCAAAACCCATGAGTGGGGTGCAACAAGAAGAGGATGTCCATGGCTGGCACCAAAGCATTGACTTTTCAGAGGTGTCTCTCAGCTACTGTGGTGTGAACAGTTACCTCAAAGGGGAATGGGATCATGTTTCTTTCTGTTACTTGAATTTTCTGCATTGGAAAAATGTGACTGGAGCTCAAGCACATGCTATGGAAGTGTAGTTACAAGTTTAATTTCGTGTAGATTGAAAAAGAAAATAAAACCCACTATTAGCCTCATGGTTTATGCTTTAAAAGCAAACTACCAGTGGAAAATTTGCTTTCAATTTACTTACTGTTATTAGGTTCAGGTCTTTTTATTTGCACATGGTTTGCCTATAGCTGGTAACTCCCAAATCCTGGCTTCTGTTTCTTTGTTCTGAGGAACCCTTGGACATGCAAGACTCAGATGACTGATGCCATCTTAAGTGGGAAATAAGCCCAAACTCAAAAACATGTTTTCATTCATGAGAGTGGGGAATAACCTGTACCAAATATGTTACTTGTAAACAGAACTGAAAAAAACAATAATCCAGGCATATCTCTATTAAGCTGCATTTAGAGCTACGCTAATTAAAACTTCCCCTTCCATTCCCCCTAATTAGATACTATGTTATGACTTTTTGCCAGTTTTAGCCAGTTATTTCGAGGTATGGGGTGTGTTGTGGAACATTTTGAAGAATAGGCTATGGCATAACTTGAAGAAAGGAGAGGTTCTGTCACTAACAGTTCATAAGGTTTTATGAAAAATTTTTAAAGAACTAGAGATTCATGTCACTAGCAATAATGGTGTGCACTTTTCACTGGAAGATCACAAACTGATTGGCAAATATGAAGTATTTCTGTTTCACAACAGCCTTCTGTCTGAGACACACATCTGATAGACTTGAAGGATGAAACATGGAGAAGTGACGTGACAGGCTTGAAGGCAGTACCCTGGTGAGAGGTCAGATCCATCTGTGTCTGCTGAAGCCAAGAGGAATTTAAGGGTTTTTGCAGGGGAAGAGTTTCCACAGCCATATGCCCAGTCTCCCGCTCTGCTCACAGACCAGCAGTGTTTCTCCTTTGTAATACTGTCTTACCTCTATAGTTTCATGCAGGGACTTCAAACAAACTTCTCCAGTATTGTAATATTTGCATCTCAGTGGCTTGTGTGGCATTTTTCCTCCTGGCAATGTTTTGTCACTTACACTCAAGAATGGACTATTCTAGGAGCTAAACGAACAATACTACTGAGTAATGGCAAACATCTCACTTTTCTTTAGACTGGTAAAATTATTGGCAAATTCAACGCTGAGCTGCAGACTGCAATTTGCTCTCTTTTAAAGTACATGGAAAACTGCTGTGAAGCACAAGCTGTCAAGATTATGTGGTGTAAGCAATTATCTTCTATCTTGACTGGACTGATGTGGGTTGGGCACACTCGTTTCCATTGTAGCCATGTTATTTCTAAATGAAGTCACAAACTTGTAGGCAAAAGTACAGAAAAGGGGTCATTAATGTTTCAAGGTGGCTGCTACTGGATGTCACAGCATCTGCCACACTGACCTCCGCTCTCTGACAAAGCGAGAAAAAGAGTTTGTTGATCATTTAGCGCAATGCCAGTGTTGCAGGGCTTATGGCTTCACAGACTCCACTGTGAAGCAAGCGGACTGATTTCAAAGCTTCAGAAAAGCCTGAAACGAGCAAAAGTAAGCTATGAAATAACAAAGAGAGGATTGCATTCAAAACTCCCAATTTAGACAAGAACAAAGGACAAAATCAAACAACAGTAAGCAGAGACGTGGTCTTTGGGGTCTGTTACTGATAGCGCATGTGCGAAGAGGAGAGAATAACACGCAAAGCATCACCTCCTGCACCCCAGCCGTTTGAGAAAGGATCACGGTTAAAAAGAAAAAGCATCAGCTCGGTACGAGAAGAGCACATGCTTTTCTCACTGTTTTCCTTCTGGTGGGGTCACGTATGTGTTGAAATATTTCCCTCCTCTGGCCGCAGCGGCATACCCCAGACAGCGTTTTATTCTGGTTCAGTGAAACAAGATAATCTATAGTAGCACAGAACGCTTCACATAGGTATAGCAGCCTAAAAAGTAGATTTAACCATGGCAGTGAGGAACTCTGGACTTACAGAATTGCATAGTTCAAAAATTGAAATACAGACTAGGCCTTGGGGTACATGATTCTGGGATGAAAGTACAAAGCATTTTTATTAATATTATAAAAAAATTTTACCCATAGATGAACTAAGTCTGAAGTAAGCCTTTTTTCTGAGGTTTCCTCTGTCTGCTAGACTTCTGTTTGTTTGTAAAGTTTACATGCTTCCTGGTTTTGACCAAAACCAGGGCTACTGAAATAAATTGAGAAATGTTATCACTCTGATGTTTCTGAGCCAGCTAGGATTAGAAGTGACTGGAAATGTTATGGAAGAGCCTGTTTTCATGAGATTTCCATCCAGATATCTAGACCAAAAGGGTTTCTTGCTCTGTGAACTTACAGAACACCTTTCAGTGCTCTTTGATGTAAACTCCTGGTTTCCTGTAGCATAAAGAAGAGTCGCCCCTGCATTGTATCTATGCAAATTACAGCAAATAGATCAATATAAGCTCACCTTTTAAGACCTGACCTTTTGTTTGAACTGTTAACACCTGAAAGATGGAGGTTTTTCAGTTTGTTTATTGAACTAGGAAAAGATTGTGTTATTATCTATCCTTTCAGGACTGTGCAATAACCATAGGAAATACCACATTCTTTTAAGCCAACAGAAGCCAGGATGTACAGAGTTAAAGTCATAACTCCATCCTTCGGGTAGCTTGTTTTCTTTACACAATTACCTGTGGCCTTAGTCTGTTAGATGATCTCCATTCTGTATTTGCAGCAATACTGAGACAATTGACTTAGGGATGAAGTTTCCAGCTTCAACTTGAAAGATCCCTTGTGTTTGTGGATTCAGGTCAGACATTTAGTGTTACCTGAACTTAATTGCTGTTTGTTTTTGCTTTGCAT
>NW_010537958.1:0-3447 GCF_000687285.1 Phaethon lepturus | reverse complement strand
GGGAAAGAGGGAGGCCTGGGAAAAACAAACTGCTTTGCAGACCAAAATGGCTTCAAAAGCAGCATTAGGACCACCTCCAAGTCTAAACAAAGCTCTGACAGAAAGGTTATCTCCTTGCTGCCCAAACCTTGCCACTTCCTGCAGAAGCCCTGCTTTTCTCTTTTCAGGTTGTAACAAAACCCAAGACTGCTATTACCTTACTCTTGCCTCCTACATCAAGTTCAGCCTGCTTGTGCGGGCAATGTGGTCCTACCTTGCCTCCCTTTTCCCAGTTTTTCCCTAGAGTTCTGCTTCTCAGTCCTATACAAGGAGGCTGCGTCACTTGGATGTTAGTGACCATCACAGTTATCTCTAGTACGCATATGCAACCTACGGTTGTCATCTTTGATTATCAAATGCATAGTCCTGCTTATCCTTTCCTAAGTTAGGCCAAGCAACCCCCTTCTTGGTTTTGGATCTCCTTTAAAAGTTGGGTCAGTCTGGCAAGCATTTCTAAATTCCTCAGGCCCCACTGAAAGGACACCACCATTAGAATATGCACTTTGTGTTTTGTATGCACGTTCACATCACAGCATTTCTTTTTAATATTCTAATGTAGATATGAAAAGTGTTACCTGGATGTATATTGTAGGCTCAAATTGCAAACCGTATTGGCTCAAAATTTTATTTGACCTTATATCTAGTAAATAAATCATCTGAGTTTTGTTGATATGGTGCTGATCTTTGCAATACATTTGAATGTTTACAAATTATAGTGTACACTATTGAGATACTTGTCTCAAAATTGGCATGTCTCATCAGAATAAGCAGATGAAATACCTAGTTTAAGCCTGAGGCATCTTGTTGTCGTAGTCTAATGGGCGAGCTGATTGGCAGCAAATGTTTGTGCACATACTTGTAACTAAGACATATAATGGGCTGGCAGCAATGAACTAACGTTATTAGTTCCCATGAACAAATGGCAATTAGTTCCTATTTCTCCTTTCTTTTGCCGCAACTAAGTCTACACGAGTGGGCAGTTACCATTGCTCTGATGATGAACAGCAACATGTTAAGCTGTCATGACTTGATCATAGATCCTCCTTCAGTTAATTTAGCCTCTGCTTCAAAGGTATCATAACCTCTTCTTTTTATTTTTTCACAGAGATAAACAAAATGGATTTGAAGTGGTATTGCACTTGCTAAACTCTCCCACAATTCATATAAAAAGCCAAAAATCCCTGGCTGAAATAAATGACAGTTCTACAGCATTTCACAAAGAAAAATCTAAATCAAATGAGTGTGACTGTCTGAAGGCATTAAAAGAAATCAGGCAATTTCACAAAGTGGATTGGAGACACTGCTTACTTATGTGAACTCAGCTTGTGATTAAAACAGTGAAGAAAGAATATCTGGAGAGCTCAGTAAATCTTTTAGGAGCAAGTTCTGCTTGCAAATTACAGTTATGGCAATAAACAGACTCCATTCTGCCAAGGCAGCATAACAAGTGAAAACTGATCTCAGACTTCTTGTAGGAACTCAAGGTAAAAGTTAGCACTATGCAAAGTAATGGCCACGAACTTAGCTGCAAGCAGGGTTTTGTGCTGACAGCAAAGAATGAACAAAAAAGTTGTGCCATGATAAATGCAGCAGAACAGGAACATGTAGTGACAGCAAACCACTCATGAGAAGACTGACTGACTGCATCTTAGAACAAGCTCTAAAAGTAAATGAGGAATATATTGCTCTACAGTGTAGGGCATTAGAAATAAAATGTCAGCAGTTTGGGAGAACTACTCACACGTACTTCTTTAAAAAAAAAATTGCCCAAGTTGGTAGTGAACAGCAAGGGTTTTGCCAAAATGCAAGGAAACAGGTTATCTGCATGTGACTGAAAAGACAAACCACATCATGCCCATAATATCCTGTGAACTGAGAAGACCTGGGAGAGTATGGGTATGGAGCAGGCATGTCTCCCTCCTTTGTTGGGTCATATCTGTTCAAGGCACTTTCACTCTGCATGAAGAGACTCTACGAGCAGAATCTACACAATTTAAGAGTACAAAGTATTATTTATTGAGTAATATATAAGACAGGTAACTAAGAGTAACAAGTATCCATAAATGTGCTCATTACCAGTCATAAGACACCCATCAACCTGGCAGTCGCCACCCAGGGGAAGGTCGCCCTGCACTGCTTCTAGAAACAGCAAGATCCTTGATGCTGTAGTGTTGCCATCTTTCAACTCTGTTTTTTTCTTGTGGCCATACACCTCTCATGTCAGTATTTTTGTTCTTTGTCATGCTAGATTGATAACCATAAACATATAAAATGAGCTTTATTAATACTTACTAATATTTAATACCAGCACATACTTTTGTAATAAATATGTAAATAAGTAATTGCAGACTTACTAAATAGAGTTGAAGGGAAGTAGGCATCACATATTATCATCTCTACAAACATAATTGTCAAGTACTGATAGTGAGCAACAAAGCACCTGATAATCATAATTTTGGGATCTAGAAACAGTTAGTGTTTTACAATAGCAACATTCATACAGCATCTTACTGACAGCTGAGGTATGGCCCCCAGCAGTTTTATTAACTACAGTGCCAAGGCTTAATGATGGATTAAGTCTTATGACCTGTTCAAACTGGATATGAAAGGTTAAACCTTTCCTTCAAAAGTGTTTTCCTTTTTGAGCCATAAAACTCATTGTGGTCTTGTTTGTCAACTCTTTCAAGGGCTGAGGGATGTCTTCAATCAATTTTCTATGAGATTTTTGTACTCTTTCAATTATAGATTCACATTCTATCACTGCTGATTGTTATTGCTTTTAGAGACTCTGATTCCAGCAAGATATTGCCACACAAGAAAATAATTTTTAAATATGTTTTTTAGTGCATAACTTCATCAGAAGAAAAAAACAGTCAAGCAGTCCATTTATGTCAGTGAGTTATCTATGTGAGTTATATTAATTAATGCAGAAAGCCCTTTATTCTGTGGAGTTTATTAAGAAATACTTGAGTCAATCTAAATCAATCTAAATGCAAAGATATTAGGACAGATTATCTTGTAGCTTTGTAGTTTGTAAGACAATTTTTCCTAAGTAGATGGGCTGTTCTGTATTATTACTGTTTTAATACACCATTCTTTTGCTCCAAAGGAGCACAACTCACCACTTCAGTGTGATTAACTTACGGAAATATTTATTATAGGAACAGTGTTTCAGTTTTGGTTCCAAAGCAGGTATGTGTCCTCTAACCTGTACCATTTTCCTTCAAACTAAACTGTTCCCAAGTTCAATCATAATACCCATTATCCCCTTCCTGAACATTACTTAACCCCAACGACTTTCAACTTTCAGATGATCCACCTAGTGGATGAGAGAAAGGCTGTGGATGTTGTCTACCTTGACTTTAGTAAAGTCAAAGGACACCATATCCCACAGCATTCTCCTGGAGA
>NW_010537957.1:0-13763 GCF_000687285.1 Phaethon lepturus | reverse complement strand
CCGCATCCCGGGCGTGCTGCAGGGGCAGGGGCTCCGGCCGCCAGCGACTCCCACCCTCGCTCGAGGCACCGCTTCCAAAACCCGCTGCGTGCGCATTTTTTGTTAAGTTGCTGGTGGAAGAAAAGCAAAAACCAAAGAGAGAAAAAAAAACCCAAACCCACAACCCAAACCAAAACCCCCTCCTATATTAAGAAAATCAAGCAAATAATTTCAAGGCTTTATCTAAAACTGTGTTTTCTGGACTGTTTCACTGGCTTTGTGCCAAGTTTCTGAACAGGAGTTGAAATTTTAGTACTGTAAGTGAAATGCAGCGATAGAAACTGTGAAAAAATTCTGCATTTCATGCCGCACACATTGCGTCATTGGAGTCTGAAGTTTGAATAGGGTCCGTTATAAAGAATTTCATATTAAAATGCATAAACGTATGTCGTGTGTATACATAAATGCAATAATTTTAAGAGATAAGATATCATAAGATTACTAAGAAAAAAATATGAAGGGAGTACATTTTTTTGTCTAATACTGAACCGCATCCTCCTGCTATTGATTTCAGTTAAGGTATTCAGAGGAACAGACAGGTGCCTCCCGAGGGCAATTCCGAGAATCTAAACTAGAAAGCCCCAGTCTGGCTGTTTAAAGAAGGGGTAGCTATCGCATGTAAGGGGAAAGCTTCCGCACCTGTGTGAATATATATTCCTTAGCTGTAAAATGACACAGT
Organism: Phaethon lepturus; assembly: GCF_000687285.1. NCBI lineage: Eukaryota > Metazoa > Chordata > Aves > Phaethontiformes > Phaethontidae > Phaethon > Phaethon lepturus. The sequence continues at coordinate 13,045 of NW_010537957.1, read as the reverse complement.
CTGCTGCTATCTTTCTATTATTTAGCACAAATAATTTCTCTCAGCCTTTCTTTTTCTGTAAGATGAGAACCTAACATAGAGGCTGTTTGGATTTTTTTTTTTCTTGAGAATTTTTTTTGAGCTCCTGGGGTGAGCTTTGAACCCTTTCCTGGGACAAACAAGTGGACTACTTCAAACATAATGCTTTTACCAAAAAAAAGGTGGATTGGCAGCTTCATTACTAGGTATTTTCAGATATAGTTCCTGAAAGGTGATTTCTTTAAAGAGACTTTCTCAAAAAGATGAAATAAAAGGTGTTTTGGGTGGGAGGGGGAGTGGAGGCAGAGGGAGGAGAACCGCAAGAAAAGTGGCTGAATTATGACTGGCCACATCCCAGCAATAAAGGTCTAGAAGACACCCGGGGTTATAGTGGAGTAAGAGTATAAGTACCTTCCACGCAACAAGAGTCTTCTGAAAAATTGCCACGAAACACTTCATAACCCGTGCTGTGGTTAATGGGAAACGCAGGGGCGAGGAAGAACGGGCACAGCTTTTTGTGCACCCTCTCGCAGTGCCAACATTCAGGCCAGAGCCGGCACGGGCCAGGCAGCAGTCAAGGAGACGGTGTGTGCGGTGAAAGAAATAAATCCGTCCTCTCTTGTCGCCCGCTCTTGCCTGCTCTGTGGCGGTGCTGCTGACTTCAGACCCAAAGGTCCAAACCCGTTTTCTGAGCCATACGGTTCTCTGGATATTTTGAGAGTTTGCTCAAGGACATCTCCACCCCTTCTCGCCTCGCCCGGTACACGCTGGCGGTTTGAAATAGGAAAAGATTTCCAATTACTTCGCCCCGAGGTCAGCCGGTGCCAGCGGGGTGCTGGCTCAGCCCCAGGCTGAGCAGATACCTGCTCTGCTCAAGGTGGCCCACGCTTCATTAGCTGCTGCGAGCTACCGTGGTGCTACCGGGGGCAATAAGCGGGGGGGTCAAAAACATAAGTAAAAGACTGACGGACAGAAACACACCGTACGTTGAATTAGGCTTGCTCAGAAATGTGCCCAAGATGAAACACACACCCCCCCGCCCCGATTTGCTTCCGCTTAACAGCAAAACCCAGTCCTAAGGCATCGTTTGTGAAAGCGTATCCCAGGGATGAGCGGGGTGGAGGTTACGTCTGCCCCGCAGCCCACCCCAGCCCCGCGTGGCCATCACTGTCCGCCCTCTCCTCCTCAAGACCGGCACCCAGCCACCCCGGATGGAAGGGTTAGGGTCCCTTCAGCAGGCAGCTTCTCCTCTTCTGCTCAGCTCCTTGGGTGCATACAATGCATATTTTTGTCAAATTCTTATTTATTTGCTTTGATTTTTTTTTTCCCTCAGATTGCTGCTTAGCTCAGACTTTTAAATAAAAATGCAAATACTTCAAAACCAGCAATAGAAGTGTCCTGTTGTGGCACAGAAGTGTTATTGGTGTCATAAATAAAGCACCGGTATTTGACTACTGTGCAAAAAAAAAAAAAAAACCACCACCACCAAAATGAAGCAAAGCAGTCTGCGATGTTGCTCTCTAAAATATACCTAAACGGAGTGGCTGCAACCTATGTCCTCAAAAATGAGCTTTTCCTGCTTGGGCTTTTTGAAAGGGTGCCATCTTTGTGGCAAACTCCATCCTACAGTCAATCAGGCAAATAAAAGCGATTCTCAAACAATTACTTACACGACATTAAAACATCTGGAAATGAATTTTCAATTCTCAGGTCAGTCCAGTAAGATTTTGGTCCTGTTATAAAGGGGAGCCTCTGAAACTAGAGTCTCCTGGACAGAGCGACCACCGGTGTCTCGCGGACAGATGTCACCGCCGTGGGTCCCTGCACTCCCTCTGCTCGGGGCAGGTCTCCAGGGGCTGCCCGGACTGCGTGCAAGTCACACGAGCATCCCAGCTGCGGTTTCAGCACGGGCAATCATAGTACTGCAGAATTGTCTTACCTCCGAACAGGAATAGATGCACAAAATTCAAGCAACCTAAAAAAATATCGATTTCTTAGTACAAAAAAAATGAATCCAGTTTGTACAAGGGTTGGCAGGACCTTGACCCTCCTTCCCCTACGCCACTGCATAGGCAATGGGTATCTACACCGCGCCAGCCCCTCCGGCCCTCTCATCCACACAGTCCTCATCCAGCCCTTGCAAACTGCAGGAGCAGCACAGCGGTTAAAGTTGCCAGAGACAAGCGCAAAGCAACCTCATGTAAGGTGTGGTGACTATGGGTGCTGCCGCAGCAGTCCAGAGCAACATCAGCCTTGGCCTTGACCTCCTCTGACTCCGTGGGCTCATTGGTACCTCAAGGCCACGGACGTATTTCTCATGCACGTTCATCTTTCCAATGTCTGAGCCCCTTTTGAGTGGCAAGCAGCCGTGTAGCTTTTACACGGCAGATTTTTTTTTTTTTTTTTAATTTGCTAGCAGTATTAATTACTGCTCCTCCAGTCCAGTCCAGTCCATATTGCCAGCTTGATTATTCTGGCTTACTTCAATTCACTGAAATGAATTATGCCACGGCACTTAAAAAGTCGCGAACACTCATCCTTTTTAGTGGTGTTAGGCTCCCACATCGCAAATGTAAACTGACACAAAGACTTTGCTTGCTGTGAAATGAGAAGACAAGGCCACCACGATGGGAAGAGATGGCCAAAGCCTTTATCGCAGCTGACAAATCTCAACGCGATCTAAAATGGAGTTTCACCCGCAGCTTACGTGTAGATCTGCATTTAGCTTGACAGCCAAGTCTTTGGGAGACTCGGGGTTAAATAAAAAAGCACAGCCTTTTACATGAGCCTTAAACAAACTTACAGCAGCATTTTTCTTTTAACCGACTGACATTTTTCTTTATGTTTCGTCAGTCATATCTGAGCGATCAGACAGCCACTACACGTGGTACACCCACCAGGATTATTATCTAGACCAAAGGCCCAGAGCTCATTGTAGCAGGCATGTAATTCTTTACAATGTATGCCACGTTAACTGTGTTGGGTTATCTATTCAACAGCTGACTGAGCTGGGCTCTCAAGCTCTTCTCAACAACCATGTAAGAAGCGATGACAATTGTACTACTTCATAACGGCTGCATGCAACTCTGACACACACTTCACAGCAACCAGTCATCTATATAAACCAATTTCAAGAGCAAAATTGCATGGTGCCTCCACTCTGTTATAAACACAATGATATCCACTCAAAGCTGATAAATGCACTGCATTTCTCCAGAGCTTTAAAGAACAACTTCCCTGTGCCTGCGAGCTCTCCACGCTGGATTCGGCTTCTTTACGCCCCGGCCGGTCGCTGGGAGCTGCACAAAGAGCCGGGCAGGGCAGACCTGCGGCAGCAAGGCGATGCCGACACCGGCGTTTCGCAGCAAAAGGCCGTTCCCCCTCTTCAGAGACACTGCACCTGATGAGCTGCAAGAGAAAACAAGCTTATACATAATGAAGGTTTTAAATACTTATCGACTCCTTAGCAATTTTCAAATTAATTACTGTATCTTTTCCCAGGATTACACGCAACGTAATCCTTATTATGGAATAAAACATCTACAGCAACCACAAAGTCCTTGAAAAAATACTTCAACACCAAACACTGTAACAAAGGCGTAGACTAAAGACTGTCAAACAAATTAAAAACATTTTTAGCAGCTATTATAGCTCCGTAAAATGGTGCTGTGGAAGCAGCCCACCTTGCCGACACAATGCCGGCTGCAGACGTACTGGCAACGTGTGAGACTCTCATTTTGAAAATACTGCAACTTTCCATCAGTATGAGGCCGCAATTGTTATCTCTCAACTGTAGGCGATGAGAGAGCCTCTGAGCTTTTGCCTCATGCACTGTGTACATAATATACACCACAATATCACACTGCAAAGATGAAATATAGCTATAGGGATCTTTATTTAATGAACCCTGTAATTGAATACCAAAACAAATAGACATCCTGATAAAACACAAAAATTATTATTTTTTTAAATTCAGATAAAGGCTAGGATCAATCCCTGTTTGTCTGCATTGTTCAATTAGACTACAACGAGAGTTGAAAAAGTCATCTAGAACAACCCATAGGTAATACTGTCTTGCTGCATACTGTATAATAATTTTAATATATTAACATTTATACACGGCTATTTTTTTCAGTCTTGACCACTAAAAACACACATCAACTAAGTCCATCCAAAATACTTGGTGCTGACTCAACAGACATTTGAGGTGACTCACGGCCGAGGTTGTCCCTCAGTGCCAGGATGCTCTGGGACAACATCCCGTGTGGCACACTGCTGCCCACGGTGGCTGGGGAGTGGTGGCGGGGTGGAGAACGTGCCCGGATGCCCAGAGGACCTCCCAAGGTTAAGCAATGAGGGTGCAAAGTCCTGCATGGGGGTGCTGGGTGATGGGCAGAGGAGAATGGGGCAGGAGGGGCCACGCGAGAAAGGCGTGGACAGGCTGGAGCAAGCCCCGGGGAGTCCACAGGGTGGAGGGCACGGAAAGCATCCCTGGGGATCCCTGAGATTCAATAGGACCAGGCCCCGGGCCACCGGCCCCAAGCTCCCCAAGCTGGCTGAGGGGTTTGAGCAGAGGGGTTGGCCAGAGCCCCCCAGCTCCCTGCCAACCCCAGCACTCCAACGGACCCTGCCACCCTGACCCCCAGTCCCTCACGTCCGGCTCTCCCCAACACGCCCAAAGAGCAAAGCATCCATATATGACACAAGACACGTTTTGGCCCTATTTTGAGTCCTTGAGTGACGCTCCCCAAGCTGGCTGAGGGGTTTGAGCAGAGGGGTTGGCCAGAGCCCCCCAGCTCCCTGCCAACCCCAGCACTCCAACGGACCCTGCCACCCTGACCCCCAGTCCCTCACGTCCGGCTCTCCCCAACACGCCCAAAGAGCAAAGCATCCATATATGACACAAGACACGTTTTGGCCCTATTTTGAGTCCTTGAGTGACGCCCTGGGACAAGGGCGCGGGCTGAAGGTCCCGGTGGCCGCACAGAAGCGCACTCCGGTCTTGCTCCCTCCGCCCTTCACCCGGCGGCAGCCTTCACAAGCCTTCGTTAGCTTTGTTTTGCTTTTTACATAAAGCATTACACAGCTTTAAAAATAAAGTTTTGTACGAGAGGTGCACGGTCTTCCACCAATAGTTCACAACCTTAACTCATCCTTCCACATCAGAATTTATTTTTAAAGAAACAATTAACAATGATCCGTGTGGAAAGGCTTCCTAATCCTGAGCTGTCCACACAGCTATGACTAAGCACAGTGGACAGAATGAGGCACCGGCTCAGAATTAACTTTGCTTCATAGATTGGTCTACAATCCTCATTTTACTCTAATTTAACCTTTCCTGGTTAATTTATATCGGTTCATCTTGCCAGCCTGTACCTGCCAAAGTGATCATCTTCCATCAAGCGTCTGGGCGTGGAAAGGGTTGCTCTCTGTCGTCTCTGCAACCGGTGTACCTAATTAAAGTCCTTAAAAACCTTTAATATGACAAGATGAGACAGGAATAGGAAAGAAAAATAAGAGAGAATCTTTCAATTACTTTAATCACGCCAGCTTTCAAATTCGTATCAAAACACATCGTGGGCTGAAACTTTCTGCAGTTTTCCCTTTCGTGTGCGGCTCTCACCCGGGCGCCGGCTCGGTGCCCCATCCCATCGCGGCCATCTTCCCGCAGTGTGCTTGGTTAATGAGCGTGACTTTTCTGATGGGAAGGGAAAGGGAAAGTAAATATATAAAGTACTTGTAATAAATGATTAAATTGTCCTCCAGGCACATTTTGCATATGAATATAAAAGTTGTGATTAATAGGTTATCTAACACATTAACAAAGGCTTTAGCAAACACCGTCCAGCGTTACAGTATTTGCCAGCCCTTTCTGTTTTAAATAGAGCTGTAGCGAACTGTTTGCTGGAGTCCCAAATTCTGGCCAACAAGGCCATCAAAGCCAGGGAGATTGCCGCTTTTTCACCCAGTAGGCTTTTTCTTCATTGTGAGCCTGAATGCCCCCACTAGGCTCATGATTAAGAGCGATTTAAAAAAAAAAAAAAACCAAAAAACACGCAGAAAACAATGTCCCGTGCCAACGAGAAATTGAAATTGCTCCGCGCAGGGGAAACAATGCCGCTGAAACAAAGGGGACATCTGGAGCGCGGCACCGCGCTCGGCTCGCAGCGGGCACCGCCTTCCCTCCGCCGCTTGCAGCGCTGCTCCTTTCTGCTGCGGAAGGACGGGAAGCATGCTCGGAAGAGGAGCTCTTTTCCTTTTAATTGCAAAATTTATGAATGAATTTTACACCCACGAAATGGGGCAAAGTCCCAGCCTCCCGGCTGCCATGAGGCGAGACAGGCACCGAGCGCGGGGCGCGGTTGCCGTCCCAGCACCCCCAGGATGGTGGTCCCACCGCCGGGCACCCCCGGTACGGGACTTTGGGGGATCATTTCTGCTACCAGCAAGCGGGGTGAGGCTGCCCGGCGCAGTGTGTCCCCTGTCTCATTCATACTTGGAGCAGCAGACAATAAAAAGGAAAGGTTAGCGAAGCCTTCCCCCCACCATCCACTGAAGCGCTACTGAGAAAATGAAGAGAAAATGTGCTTTTGGACACAAAAAATCCTACTGCAATAACAAATAATTCATATACATCCTATTTTTTCTTGATCACAGATTTTTAATCCTCTCTTAAGCACTTTTAAAGTGCCCAATTTTTGTCTCATTTGAATTTAAATCAGCTTGTATGGAGAACTTGGAGAACTTTTTTTTTAAGCAAGCTTGTTTGGCAGGCACATTTTCCCAAGATCACCCAGCTTTAATTTTAAATTTCAAAAGCCTTGCGTTTAATCCCTTGAGCTGGCCTGGTACCTTGCACCATCTGTTCTGGGGTTTTGTTATAACAGAGAGCACCTGCAGAGTTTTGCAACATTTCAAGCTGTCTGTGGACAAAAATCAAAATAATTATAATTTTCATAAACTAAAGACTGCGATTCAGACACTGCAACCCCACCTAACACCGATTTTTCACAACAAGTCTCTGCAAGGGGAGAGTTTCTCATGCACGGGGGTGTTTTGTTCTTTCTGCCGCCGGACGGTGGGTGGGCAGCCAGAAGGAGCCTGGCCACCAGGCAGCATCTCACCCCACCACCTTGCTCCCTGCAGCTGGCTGGCTCTGTCCCCGGGGTGCTCTGCCAGCCCTCGGGCCAGGAGAAGCTCTGTTCAATGCTACCACAGGTGGGACAGTCACAGAAGAAGATGAAAATGTCCTTTTTAGGCAGTCAAACCACCCAGAGAGGTGGCGGCAAGGGGGTATGGCCATACCTGCCCATACCTGCCTGTACCATGTGGTCAACGTTTCACATTCAAAAGGCAACCCCACCGCCTGCTTGGGTGGGTATAAAAGATCTTCTGCCACATTGGGCAAACAAAAAATCCATTAGAAAGATGGTGTTTGTTTAGACTTCATTACCCAGAGCTCTTTATTACTGATAAATCCCTCCTTAGGGCATGCCGGATAATTATCTATAGAGTATGTATATCTCACCGTAAGCACGGTGAGCTCCCATCCCAAACCGCACGCAGCCAAACGAATGGTGGATCTGCAGTACTACCACATTCCTCAGACAGACGCTGAACAGCGTCTTGTAAAGTGGAAGGTGAGCCCTCCAAGACCTCTGGCACGTGTCCATGTTTGACGCGAGGTGTGAGCTCCTCATCTGTGCTCCTGAAGGGGAAAATCTCAGCCTAAACTGGGAGCTGTCTGTTGTTTGGGCCCTGCTAAGCAGTGGATGAAAAAGAGAGGAAAACGGTTTTAATAACGTTGCAGACGTTGTGGTCACAGGGCTGAGAAGGAAAAGCGGGTGCTTGCACACGGTGCTGAGTGATGGTGGGTCAGAGGGGCTCCAGCAGAGATGGCCTTAAAAAACCCCAAACGCCTGCCACGTGTTTTAGCGGACGCTTAACATATTTGCTGCTTTCCCAGCTTTACCGAGCAAAACCATCTCTTCTCTCTTCCCCCAGTCCCTAAACTTTAAATAGCCTTTCCTTCCAGTCTGTCGTGCCTGGGCTGCGCGAGAGCCACCGCTCTGCCCGGCGGACCTGCCCACCGGACAGCCAGACACGGGCTTTTCTTCTTGTTCGCCCACCTGGCCCCAAAAAAACTCATTCAAAGAGCAATTCCTCCACTTGCACTAACGTCTGAAGCCTTTGCTCCTCTTGGAAGTGTGTTTGTTCGGGGTGGCCAAGGCAGGAGCTGGAAGAAGGGCTGGGTCCTGCCAAAAATCATCGTCTCTTGCTCAACGGATCCCCTGCCCAGCCCTCAGCAGCCCCGGGCACTGCCCTGCCCGCCGGCTTGGGCAGGCATCTCCATCTTCCTGCTGCCCACAACAACTGAACTCAATTGAGATAAAACAACTAAAAATGTTTTGATGCTTCTGAAAACTCAGCCTAGTTTTCCACAGAGCTGGTGAAGCAGGAGCGATTCACCCCACGCAGTTTATAGTCCCGCAGCAAGAGATCTGCTCTGTCTCCGTGGAGGAGTGCAGCACTCCGCTGCAGGAAGCACCACCGATTCGCCAATTCTCAGTTCACAAATGCTGTATTAAAATCACAAGCACCAATAGCTGTGCCTGCACCAGAAACAGTTTGATAAGGCAGACTATGCGGGGCTGTGAACGAAACCAAATGAAACCAAATAGATATTTGGAAAGACTGATATTTTCCCGGGAACTGGAGCGCTCCCTCTTAGGTCCAGTGTCACCTGGGCTTCAAGAGCAAACTGTACAAAAACCAACCCCCAGACTGCTTGTAGAAAGGAAAACACCAAGACACCAAAATGCCGAGGATGCTGGAGTTGAGGCAGGCACGGGAAAGGTGGGCAAGGACTCCCTGGGTCAGACTGTGTTGGGACTGAACGCTATGGTGGCATCCGGTGGCACGTGCGGCCGGAAAACAAAGATTAAACAGACTAACGATCAGCTCGGCAATGCATTCAACAGGGGAGGTGGACACAGAAAGGCTCCTGCAAAATTATAAGCACACTGATGTATTGAGAAGATGCTTCGCCGAGAGCATGCCTTCTCCTCCTCCACTTTCCTTTCCCACCAGCTGATGAGAAGTCTTGTGTTGTTCACAGATGCTCTCAAAATTATATTGAATTTTACAGAAAACAAGCTAGTTTCCTGAAAGTGACCTTGTAAATAGTTCTCAATGAATGCACCTCAACAAAAATGTATTAATAATGCTTAGCGTCTAAATCCCAGTGAAAAATAAAATTAAACGAAGTGCGAATCTTTTGTCCGAGAACGCAGCAGCATTTTAAAGCCGATAGTATTTTTGCAGTTATCTGCTACAGAGTCAGTACTTCACCTTTCATTTTTATGCCCCCGGAAAATAAACTACTATTTTCCTTATTACACTTCTACTCCTTAATTCCTTCATCGCTGAATAGAAGGAAGAAATTCCCAAACTCTGAAGACTAAAATCTGAGAATGAATGAGTCCTTTTCTAGTTAACTCCCTAAGCTTATGGTGCACAGAACTGGAATTTTAATATTTTTTTAAATCAATCACCAAATATTGAAAAATAAAAAATATGTAAAAGAACAAAGAATCTCATTTTTATATTTTCATGAAAGAGATTGAATGCTGTATTATCGCTCTTGCAATTTTGTCATTTTTTATAGTCACATAGGGGAACGTTAGGAAATATAACCAAATAGGATTATGATATCAAATGTTGGGGATGTTTTATGCATTTTATCTATTTTACAATGCGCTAGTAATGATGAGGGGCTAATGGAAACTGCAGACCCCAAATTTATAACAGTTTCTTCAAAGGGAAATTCTTTTGCTACACGGATCTTATTTGTGTGGGAAAACCCAATTACTCTAGGGTTCTCGTACCTTACTATTTTCTTTTATGATGCTTTTTCCTATAAGTGCTTATTCTGATTCGATAACCCAGTTACAAATAAACTGTGACCCTCAGCTCTTATCTCCAAATTCACAGCTTTCCAATTTGTCACAGTTAGTTGAGAACTTGACTTATTAATTACTAACAAAGGGTCCTAGAGGGACTTGCAGAGCTACAGCATCCTCTCCACTCCCGTGAGGTATCATTGAAGATCTCCGGGATCTAAATCTTTGGAGAGGCATCTGGCTTCTTACTGCGGGGCGAAGGGGGGAAACAAACAGAAAAAGAACCACAAACCAAAAAAACAATCCAAACTGAAACCCAAATAAAAAGACCCCAAAAGTTAAAAAAACCATATATATATTTTGGACATGTATCTTGAATAGATTTGAACAGCAAATCAAAGATCAAAAGATCTCATATGCATCACCAGAAACTTAATTTCCAACTTCTCTAAAACCCCAGCAGTTTTGGGTTTACCCCTTCCACGCTCTGCTTGCATTAGTGGTGGAAAGCAGGAGCTCAGCCCGTCCCACGACATTCTTTGGGAGGGCAGCACACCGGGACAGGGATGCCGCTCTGTGCCCTCAGGGACCTTCTCCCCATGGCTTCTGAAGCTGGACAGTCTTCCCCATGCCCAGAGAACAACATTCCTCTGCTCAACCCTAATGGGCTGCCGAGAGTTTCCCAGGTCCAGAGCTTAAACCCAGAGCAAAACAGAGAGTAGCACCACTGGGTGAACACACATTACAGGTGGTTCCAGTTGGCTGCCCACAACTGTGCCAAAAAGACAGTGAAAACAGGCATCTCAACCACGTATTTGGTGATAAAGTTATGCTGACTTTCTAAAAGTGTAAAGTCCGCTTGAGTAAGTAAAACTTCGCTATACTGTAACTGAAGAGTCTTAAAAAATCCCACTCTTTGAAATCATCCTGCCTCACTCACAGCACACATAGAAAGTACCAAATATATTGATTCTGGAAACCATCGACAAGAATAAGACTTTTTTTTTTTCTATACCGGTGGTCCTAAGGCTCACGCCTAAGCCGGCCTGGAGCGGTGCTAATCCAACACGTAACTGTGAGGTGAGGAAACTGGTACAGAGAAGCGGCTCCACAGATGTTAGCTGCTTCCGTCCTCACTGCTTCCATAGGCTTTTCCGTTCCTATTAGCCGCAGGAACGCGCCTGGTCGCGGGCCCAGCAGGCTTCGGTGGGGAGCAACGGCAGCAGCACTTAGTTTTGGGTACACCATTGGCCCTGCTGACGTGACGGAGCCCATCCTCTTCCAAGGGCACTTTTCGTCCTTTGCATTTGCAGGAAAGGCAACGCTCCTGCATCAACAAGAAAAGCTGCTCATGACCTTCTCCTCCTGCTCAGGAATCTGCTGCAAATGCCCTGACGCAGATTTACGCCTTCCAGGGGTGTCCGGTAGAACAGGCACGAGGCTCTGGGACAGGCCCTACATGAATACGGGGCAGGGGAGGGAACCACAAAGTTTGCATGAATTAGGTATTTAGTTACAGCCGTTTAACAAAAAAATAATTGAAGCAATGTAAAAATTGCTTAAAGCCTTCTAATTGGAAAGCCTTGGCAAAGAAATCTGTATGATTATTCCTATCAACCGTCAATTATTAGCAGCCTTTCTACAGTTAAGTGAGAGACAGTAAATACCCAACTACTATCTAAAATGACTTACTACGCCCTAATTTCAAAGTAAAAGAAATAAAATCTGATTTGCAAAGTACTCTATTAAATATTTTATCCATTAACCACTGCTAAAATAATTCAGCTATCCCATCTGAGCACCCTTTATTTGGACTATATCCAGTGCACTCAAATAAAACCCAGCGTCGGTTGGTGACCAGTCCTTACCCTGAACTTACAATATGCATTTGTGATGTCTAAGACACATTCTTACCGCACTCTGAACGACAAACTCGAATTCAAGCCAGGTGAAGGTAGCTGCTTTATTTTGGTGATTTCTCTGTATTTTAATTAATGTCATCAACAAGAATATATTGATTTGGTAAGCTGGTTTTTTTAATGAATTACCACACCTGAAGCTTCCAGCTTTTTAAAAATCTTTGTTACTGTAAGCAGGAAGGTTTTGTCTTGAAAGAAAAAAAAAAAAAAAAGAAAAGAAAACAGAAAGAAAAATTAATGTTTCAATCAGCTCTAATGCTACCAAAATCCATAGTACTTAATTTATCGAATCTCCTGTTAGTGAATGAACAAAGGTAAAAATAACAGGCTAGTTATAAACTAGTACTATGATGATGACATTGTGAATTATTTAAAAAGGGCATATTCAGTGTGACCATAGAGCCATCAATCATAATAGACATTGATGAGAAAAAGAGGTTTCAGTCACTTCCTATCTGCCAGGAGAACAATTCTATCTCGCAGGTAGCTGTGAAGTGCCGCTGACCCGATGTCACTCGCATTGTTGCTCTACCCTTTGAACGGGGAGAGCAGATTCTCTCAATATTAGAATCGAATGAGTAAATAAATTCTCAGTTCACCGCTGCACTCCTTCAGAGTGCACACTTCAATTTGTCTAACAATGGGGAGGACAGAAAAGCAGAAATCTCTTAAAGCAGGGATGAATTTTTTATGGATGCTCAAATCCAGCTGCAAAGAATGGGGTTTTAAATGGTAGCAGCGCTGCTTTTAGCAGGAGCCCCAAGAGACAAAGTCTTCGGGAAGCGTTTTGTGTTGAATTCAGCCCTTCCCGAGCGCGCGCCTTCTGCTCTCCCTTCCTCCCGAAGCTGCTCCCACCAAATCGCTCCTTTGGGGTGCCCACCCGGACCCCTCCGATAGGAAACGAAAACACCCCCTCGCCTCCCGTCACTTCCAAGCGCTTAAGTTTCGTAAACAGCCGCCGAGAAACCCGCCTTAATCAACCTGCGCACTCCGATGGCTGTAAAGGGAAGCAAATGTTGGAGCTGAAAAGACGACCGTTGAGCAAGAAGGGAGAGAAAAAAGCACTCCGACTTTTACTTTGTGCTGGTTTAATATTGGAGAGACTCTTCCACCTGATACCCCACATAATTATATCCTAAGCTTCCACTCAGATCACACGTTCCGTCGTTGTTGGTTGCTCTAATTAGCCCACAGATTCCCACCGCC
>NW_010537956.1:968-5810 GCF_000687285.1 Phaethon lepturus | reverse complement strand
GAGCGGGTGCAGAAAAGTAGGTTTTTGTGAAAGCATCACTGCAGCGATATTGGGGTGAGACAGCGGGCAGGGAGAGATGGTAGGCAGGGCTCCACACAAGTCCTAGGCATTCCACACCCCGGCCCAAGAGCAGCCCCAAACATCAAAGCCTCTTCCCCACAGCTGAGTCTTTCTCTTCTCCCACTCATCCCAAACACTATTAGGCATCCCGTACCCGTTAGGCTCAACGTGTCCCAAACCGGAACAAGTCAGAGTGATTTACGAGGTACCGAGGTTGGCATCTTGGTGACAGTTTGCCCTTGCTGGGCTGTAAGGACGAGGTCTCGTCGTGTTTGCTCATGCAGAAGCTTTATTTTCCCCTTGCAGCCTGCAATTTGCGCAGCAAGCCCTGCCGAGGGGTACGAGCCTGCTCGGGCTGAGGGGCCGGGGACCCCGGTGTGGTGGTGTGCACGGCCCAGCCTGGGCTGCTCCGGCTTTTTAAGCTCAGAGAAGCGTGAAAACTCCACACCTCAGAGCCAAGAAATTCCCTTACTCGATAAAATCGTGTCCTTTCCCACAGAGGGGATGCATGAAGTGTTTCGGATGTTGTGCCCTTGACTCTTCAAAGCAGGGCTCGTGCGTGCCCAGTGTAAGGTCTCACCGGCTGCGGCAACGGAGAGGAGCTGCGTGGCGGGGAGTCAAGAGGCAGCGCCGGCATCGTCGATAGACGTCTTTAGCTCTGCCGACTCACTGCTGCTCCCCCAGCAGGGAAAACACGTCTGAGCACCACGAGCTTTTCCCACAGCAGCTCACGTTACTGCTGGTAGTCCCGTGGCTGAGCAAGGCATCGGGGAATACAGGAGAGCCCCTTTCTATTTCTGGACCCTGGGTGAGGTGGATGGAAACCACAAGGCTCCCGGTTCCCGTGGGAAGCCATTAGTAACCTCCTAAACGCCGTCACATCCCTTAACGTGCGTGCTATTACAGGATGCTGAGAGAGAAGCCGTCGGGTTGGTAAGCACGGGGCTCCGTCCCCCGCGCTGCCCACCAGGCACTGCCGGGACGGTCCCACCGTGCCCCAGCTCTGGCACAGCACAAGACGCGACTTTGTGCCTCTGTCCCCGCTGCTGACGGCGTATTTGGAGAGGAAATCCTCCCACGTGGCCTCGACGACTGCGAGGGAAATAAAGCCAACGGTTCACTGAGACATGCCTGCTTCATACCAATTAATATAAAGAGCTTATATTAAAGGATCTCACTTAGATGCAAATCCCCTCCTGTAAACAAACCTTGCAGGTCTTAGCCCCAGTCTCTAAGGCAAGTTCCAATCTGATTAGTTACTCCACATGCCTTAAATTCCCCCCTAGAGTTACCAATGAATAAAACTGCAAATTCTATCTTTTTGCTGAGATATATTAAACACTTACTGGATTTCAGCTTGAGGTGCCCTTTTCAGTGAAGCTGGGACCTCTCTGAGTGAAAGACAAGTCCTTTAATTTGTTTCTTTGCGCTAGTCGTTCTCCAGACCACCACCCACGCGCCACGGTTCGAGACCTCCAGAACGGTACAGCACACACTGAATTTTATCTGCCATGTACACACCACTGCTGACCTTTTTTGGACGACTGCCTAAACCAGAGAGCACAGCACAAGGTGCATAGTTCAGTATATTAAAAAACGTGAGAATGAATTAAAGAGAAGGGTGTCCAGCAACAGTTTCCTGACTTACTCTGAGCAGTAGCCCTGGAAAGCACGTGTGGGAAAAGTGCTTCGTTCAGGGGAGCTTACCGGGGCAGGATGAGGACTGAGTATTACTGCAAGAACAACACACACATGTTGACTCTAAAAGCTCTGGAAAAGCAGTCAGATGAGGAAATACCATCACCCCTACGGCAGAAATGCATTTGTTGGCTGATGCTTTAAATGCGGTTAGCAACAGCACGGATCCACAGGCTGCTCCTCGGCAGCTCAAGGAACCCCAAGGAGACTCTCCACGGCTCCTTTGAGCATGAGCCTTTCACCCCTCCACCGATACCCACTTTCCTTTCTCAGGTACTTAACTCGTCTTCTCAGCCTTTCCATTTAAACACACAAGCCTGAAAGCTCCCAGAATCGTCGTGCAGCCTGGCAAAGCTGTCACGCAACGGGCATCCCTGCCCTCCTCCGCCTCAGCCCTGGGCCACGCTCTGCTCCCCACGGCAGTGAGGCGGTTCCAGGTCACCCCCGTGGGCACATGCCAGCAGTAAAGAGGGTTTGATCCTGGGTCAAAAGTAGCCTGACTTCTCTCCCTTGCCTCGTACATCACTTGTTTTCCACCACTGCTCAAAAACAGGCAGAGAGAAGCAGGAAAATGATGAAACTATGAGAGCTAATTGCACATAAGAAGTGGGTTTCTACCCTGTCTTTATAAGTAAAGCAGAGTCCGTAGGCGGTACCGGGGGCATTCATACAGCGGCACGCGCTTTGCTTCTCTTTTTCTTGCTCAGAGTCAGACCCCCAGCCTTTGCTCAGGAGGAGAAGTCCCTGTTCAGTAATGGAAATCTCCCAGACATGGACTAAATAATTGGGCCCTGCAGTAGACGACAGTAAGAGATGCATTTCTGGAAGAAAAAGAAAAAAAAAAAAAAAAGCTTTTCATTAAAGGTGAGCCCAGTTCCCTAGGAGGGTTCCGAAGATGGCAGTTCAACTCCTTGTCCAGGAGCTGCAGTTTGTCAGAGGCAGGCACTGGGACAAGAAGAGGTCACCTCAAACCTGTTGAAAGAGCAGCAGACACACATATGGCCATCCCGTCTCACTGCCGTCCTTCCCCAAGAGTGGGACAGCTCTTCTGTCAGCCCCAGGACGTCCCAGCCGGCGCAGAACAAGCATCTCCCCTTGGCCTGGAGGCAACAGAGCGGGAAGGTTTGGTCTTACATGAAAATTATCACAGAAAGTGAAGTTGTGGGTGCCCTGTACCTGTGTGTGGGGCGGAAGCTGCGGGAAGCTGCCGAGCTGCGCCGAAACCGGTGCGAGCAAGCGAGGAGTCCGAGGGAAAGCGAAGAGCCAGCGCTGGGAGCCCTTGTGATTTTGGCATTGAAAGTGTTACAAAAAACATGCCATAAAGTTCCTCTGAGGCTTTAATTTCCCTCCCCCCAATCTTCCTTTGATTTTGATCCCCCTCCTTTCCTCGCGTCCTTTGAACTTTTAAAAAGGCACTTTGAAGACGTGTCATAAAGCAGGGGTTTTATTCAGTTTTTAGTCTCCTCTTTGATGCTCCTGCTGCTGCGTGTGAAGTGCAGCCTCGCAGGGCGCGGGAGCCGGAGGAGCCGCCAGCCGAGATGGGGAGGAAAGGACAGAAAAGTAAAAGTGTGGACACGGCGTTTGTCAGTAACTCGCTGGGGACGCGCAGGCAGACGCCCTTATTCCTGCCGAACGCGTTGACGCCTGGGCTATACGGACCTGCTGTAATTACACCCAGCCCGCTCCTCCGAGGGCACCGCGGGCTGGCAGAGCCCGAGGCGGGAAGCGATGGGGATGAAGGAGAGGAGCAGCTCGCTGGGAAGTCCTTCATCCCAAAGGCCATCCCCACCTCCCACGTATTGCCAAGACTTGAGATTTAGGAATACAATGCCAGAAGAGGCAGCCTACCCTGGGGAAGAAGGGACGAGCAGCCCATGCTCAGGTCCCGTCCCTGCTCCTGACTATCTGCCGCCCACCTGGGGGGGTTAATCTGGCCTCTCTGCATCCGAAACCGCAGCGCAGCCAACTTGTATGGGCTGGTCAAAGGCAACTGCCCGGCCCGAATCAGTCCTATTGCAAGCACTGGTCTTCAGCAGGTACCACAATTATTCTAAAGAGCGAGGGCAGACGGCTATTTTGAAGTAGTTGCTAGGTGCAAGATTTACTGTATTATGCACTGGTTCTTCTGTTTCAAATCTGCGTCACTCACATTTAAACAAATCCCACTGCCCTCTTTCATAATTTTATTTTGAATCTCAGGAGATGGAGGGGTTCTTAAAGTCCCAAAAGCTGGGATCCTACAGTATGGGCAAAAATCTTAATTTAAGTTTTAAAAAGGTTTCTAACCGCAATGGTTAGGGCAGAACGACTGAAAATAAACAAACCTAAAAACCCCAAAACTAATTAAAAAATAACAATGATGAACTAATGCAAGTAAATAAAAACATATTGCAGATTTAAGTATCACGCACTCTATACCCTTGCATCCTAACCCAACCCCCTGATATGCAGGTATGTCCCAGCTCACAGTATTTGAGCATTTTGGCACGGAAACGCCACCACGAGCTGTGCTGGAAGCCCTTGCCACCAGCCAGTCCCTCCCCACCGCCGAAGCGCCGAGGGTCCCCGGGGGGGTTCTCTTACAGCAAACCGAGTCCCCAGCAGCCAGGCAGGAGGGGGACAGGCAGGCTCCTCCTGTGAAACCCCCACTCCAGCCCGCAAGGAAGCGGCTTTTTCTTCCGCGGAGGGACGATGCTGCTCGCCGCGATAGATAGCATCTGTGCCACGGGCTTTGGGGTCGCCACGGGCTGTTACTGGATCTGCCTGCCAGAGAAAGACAGAAGGACCAAAGAAAGGATTACATGCAACCGTGTAATTCCGCATTTACAGCCACTTAAATATTGAACCAGCGCTACAGGATTATATACATTTGATATTTCCTGGATCAAGCAGACTGCGTAATTCATCATGATCAAAGTTGAAAGGAGGTTTTTTTCTTTAAAAAAAGGGGGGAGGACACACCAAACCCCACCTTCAAAATAACTCTGCCAGCAAGCAGGTTTCGTTTCACCAAATCACACTCACTTTATTTCTCCCAGCATCAAGCAGTCTCCCTTCATGACGTAGAAGCCAAGGTCAGGGGCT
>NW_010537956.1:0-937 GCF_000687285.1 Phaethon lepturus | reverse complement strand
CGCCACCCACCAGTGCCGGGCCACCGCTGCCGTCAACTCGCAGGGCGCCCATGCGAAGGGCGCGGGGCTGTCCCTGAGCAGCAGGCGGGAGAGAGGGGGAAAGCAGCGTAATGCCCGCTGCGCCGCGCGCCGACGCGTCCCTGCCCAGGTCCCGCCAGCGGCAGCTTCTCCCGCACGGCTAATTCACCCTCGAGCGGAAAGCAAAATTCACACCGGAGGTCCTGGCACTTGGCACTGAAGCCAAAAGCAGCGGAGCCAGGAGCTGCCTGCGATAACAGCCCTGCCTGCCGCTCGCCAAGACAACGGCAATGGCATGGCAAGCTCTGAGGAGTGACGACACCAAGCACTTCCAGCTTTCTCGCTGAAAAAGATGAATTGCCAGTGCTCTCCCGCTTGCTGGACTAGATAATGACTGCAGGCACACGCCACCGCAGGATCGCGAGGCCGTGCAGGGGGTTGGCTTGCGCGTATCAGGAATCTCTACCTTGATGAGAAGTCACGGCGTGCCGCAGATCACCACAATCCTGCATCTAAGTGCATCACAGCGGTGTTGCCCTGTGACATGGAAAGCGGGAAATGGGATAGGGAAAACAAGGAGGAGTTGAAAAGACAGGTATCGCCCTAATTTCTGCAACATCTCACAGCAGAACTGTAAGTTTCCGAGCAGACATAATCTTAAGGAAAGGGCCTCCACTCAAGACGCAGATTTGTTTGGCTCTGTGTCACAGTCACACGGGTTAGCTGCCAGGTGCCGGTCCCACCAAAATCTAACGCTACACGTAAGCCAACAATTATTCATAGGCAGAACGTTAGGACAAGGCTTGGAAAACCAAGTGCCAAGGTCTAAGCTATCCTTTACCTCCCCTTCCCTTCTTCAGCAAGTCGGGAAGCGATGAAGTCGTGCTGTGCTGCGCCCGGGAGCTGCCCCGCCTGCAAG
>NW_010537955.1:0-2415 GCF_000687285.1 Phaethon lepturus | reverse complement strand
CAGGAAGGTCCCCAAGCCCAAAGAGGTCACCTCCCCATCCCTGTCCCCATCCGCCTCTCCAGACAGCATAGCCAGGCATCACTCTGTGCTGCTGTCCCAGGGGAGCAGCAGCTCCAAGAGGGTGCGGACGACGTCCCCGCTCCTGCGCCCAGCCAAGTACGTGGCCATTGACTGCGAGATGGTGGGCACTGGTCCTCAGGGCAGGCTGAGCGAGCTGGCACGGTGCTCTGTGGTGAACTACGAGGGGGATGTCATCTACGACAAGTACATCCAGCCCGAGCTCCCCATCGTGGACTATCGGACGCGCTGGAGTGGCATCACCAAGCAGCACATGAAGAATGCAATTCCTTTTAAGGCTGCCCAGGCGGAGGTAAGGAAAAAGAGAGAAATTGGAAGGAAAAAAAAAAAGGCTGTGTGTTATCTGCCAGCCACAAATTGGCATATTTGGTAGCCCATGCTGAGCTGCTGTGAGGCAGAGACAGTAGCACAGGTTGGGGAGCCTCCAAAGCCACACGGTGGGTTGGTTTGCTTGTTACTGCTCCATTCTGTGAACCTAAACAAAATTAGAACTGAAGGAACTGAATTTAACACAAAATGTTTTATTTTATGCTTAATTGGTCTTTCTTTTGCTGCACCGCCTGTCTAACTCCTTCTGACGCTTCCAGATCCTGAAGATCTTGAAAGACAAGATTGTGGTAGGACACGCCATCCACAATGACTTCCAAGCCCTGAAGTACTTCCACCCAAAAGACAGGACCCGAGACACCAGCCGGATCCCTGTGCTGAACCAGAGGGCAGGGCTGCCCAGCAGGGCCAGTGTCTCGCTCAAGAGCTTGGCCAGGCACCTGCTCCAGAAAAAGATCCAGGTAAGTACCAGGAACCTTGAGATGGGGAGCAGTTCCTGGGTTTGCTGCAAGCCTGTGTGATCAGCCTGGTCTCCCCATCTCCATGGGTGTTCTCTGTGAGATTGGAGATGAACCTTATTCAGCCTGTGCTCCCAGCTATGATCAAGCTGGGGGAGCCAAGGACTTCCCAAGCTGCCCGTTAAGCACCTCAGTAAAGCAGAGACAGGACCTGTGCCCTCCAGAAAGTGCTCAAGAGATGCTTGCGTCTCCTCAGCTGCATCGAACCTTTGCCATCTCCAAAATCCCCAGCATTTGTGTCCTTCCAAGCAAGCAGACATGACCTGTGGGATTTTTGCTGCCCACTTTTATATAACGAGGCTTTTCCCCCTTTGCCCAGGTTGGCTGCAAAGGGCACTCGTCGGTGGAGGATGCTCGGACGGCCATGGAGCTGTACAGACTGGTGGAGGTGCAGTGGGAGACAGAGCTAGCCCACAGCCTGCCCCCCCGGCCCCCCAGCCCTGTCACAGACCCCACCACAGACAGCAACCAGTACATGGATGACCGGTACTGGCCCACAGACCTCATGGCAAGCAGCCTGTGATGGGGGACAGAGTCTCCCCCACATGTTTCGGGGCATCCTGGTGCCTTCAGCTGTTAAAGGTGGAGGTGGCTGCTGACCTCCTTCCCCAGGGCTTGAGCCCCACGGGCTCTGCCTGGCACTCGGCCCTGCTATGGGCAGCAGTGCAGGGGAGTCGGTGCCCCCAGCCCTGCTCAGGGATGGAGAAGAGGTGGCACTTGGACACCAGCGATCTCCCAAAACCACTGTCTGCAGCTTGTTGCTGTCGCACAGAAATAAGTGCTGTGGCTGCACAGCGTTCAGCTGTCTCTGGGTGCTCAGGGACGAGCAGGGTCCTGGTGCTGGCCTGGAGGAGCCCCCGTGGGCAGTGGGCTGGGGCTGCCGGGGCATCTCTGGGCAGGTGGCAAGTCCTCCCATGGGAAGATTGATGTGTCTTGCTGATGCCCAAAGGTCGCAAACCACCCGGGACCAGTTTCCTCCCCACTTCCTTGGCACACTGAACCCTGAAAAGAAAGTCTGAGTCTAATCCAGCCTGGACCAGAGCAAAGGCTGCACTTCAGTTTAAATAGATACTTACGTACTTGTCCAATTCTGAATTAAAAACTTCCTGCAAAACCTTTGTGGTGTGTGTTGCATGGTATGATCTAGCAGCTCTCCAGGAGGAACAGGGCAGGGATGAGGTTGGCAGACCAGCAAGCGTATGCTGCCTGCGTATTGTGCCGTGGCCCAGGGCTTAAAACCCGCCTGCAACCAGAAAAGCTGCTTTGCGTGGCCTGGTGATGGCTGGAGCGAGCAGTTTCGTGGGGCAAGGAAGTTCCTTGGGGTATGGGCTGGTCCCCTCTGCTCGGGGGACGCCCCTGCGAAGGCAAGATGGGCTCAGCAAAGAGCCCTGTGGTCCAGCACTGCTGGCTGCTTGGAAGAAGCCCATTGCAAGAGAAAGTGTCGGAGGGTGTCGTGCTGCTGCGGCGGGGCTGTCACAGCTCGGGGTGCTCG
>NW_010537954.1:47480-57622 GCF_000687285.1 Phaethon lepturus | reverse complement strand
CCCTCATCTAGATCATCTATAAAGATATTTAGTTTGTTTCCAGCCAGTCTATTGGTACAACTAAGTGGTGGCATGAAATGGAAGTGCAAGCCCTTCTCTTGATCACCAAAGTATTTCATGGTGATTCATCTATCAATAAGCCTATTGCTTGATACACCAAATGCATAAAGGTAAGCATAAAGAGATTTAGAAGCAATGCATGAGATAAGGAATCGGGAGAAAAAAGTTCAGGTTTTGGCTTTGCCTATGACTTTGCAGAGCATCCGAGGGAGGATGTTACATCTCTGTTATATCTATTTTTAAAGTAACTATCACATTAGATTATGGGACTTAATATTTGCCAAATGCTTAAGGATGGCAATTTTTATTGCCAAGTAGGCACAAGTAGGTGAGTGAGATTATTGTCAAGTTCCTTTGTGATTTTGAAAACTGTTTTTTAAGCTCTGCCAGAGGGATGATTTTTGTGTATTTGTTTAAACAAGTCAGAGCAGGAAGAAGTTAGGCTATACGAAGCAGCTTGGGGTTTTATGCAAAATTTAGATTGGTAATATTTGGAATGACCTTTCACTGAAATACTGTGGGAATTTTATATTTAGAATATAAAGTGTCTGGAACATTTTTCTACTGCTTAAAATACTGCCATTTCCTCTCCAGTCCAGCTCAGCTTGTTATTCTAAGCAAAGCAAATAAATCCGTCATTCTGGATTTTATTTTGCTTCCTTTACGAGTTTGCGTAAGGGAGTGCTTTGATTCTTTTCAGGTTATCAGGAGGTTACGAGAGAGAGGTGAGCCGATCAGACTGTTTGGAGAAACAGATTATGATGCTTTTCAACGTCTGAGGAAGATAGAAATTCTTGCACCTGAAGTGAACAAGGTAAGACTGACTAGCTGTTAGTTACTTATTTGTAGTGCGATAACCACTGAGGAGCACTATAAAAGTTACAGAAAATCAGTTTCAGTAACTGTTAATTATCAGGAGGGAGTGGTAGTACAGAGCAAAGAGAAATATCTGCTCTGTCTCATTTATTGCCTGAGAAAGTATGTTAAATGTCATAGTTTTGTACGCAGTTGTAATTCCTTACGCTAGACAGTTCAACTCTAGGCCCTTTTCAGTTGGAAAAAGGGCCTCCAGGTGTCAGTAGTACTCCAGCCTGTGCTGTTACCTGCTTTTTAACCAACAGAGAAGACAGTCGTTTACTGTTAAAACTAGCCTGTGCTTGTGACTATATGCATTTCTGAGAAGGTACAGGTAAGTAAGGGGAGGACTGCATCCTGTCTTTGTGGTGTGTAAATGATTTTTCAAACCCCTTGATTCCAGAGCTACAACTTGTTAGGGAAACTTCATTTTACCCCCCTTCCCTTTAAGTAGCCATCAATTCAAAAAATGTCTAAAAGATATATGCTGGTTAACTGATTTATTACTGTTGTCTTAAGAATTGAGTAGTTAAGCGAGGAGATGCAATTGGTGTTTGTTTTGCATTCACGATTAACCAAATTTTCAACCCAGCTAAGAGAGTGACAATTTGGATTTCCTTCCTTAATTTGTGGCAGACTGAATTGTTTGAAATGTCCTTGCTGGTGCTGCCCAGGAAAGGAGAGCCTTTTCTTGTTCAAGTCTTAAAAAAAGATAGACAGATCAAAAGGTTTAAAAAAAAAAAATTCTGCTAATGAAAGCTTCGCTTGCAGTGACATTGATGACAGTAGTAGGATTATTAGGAAATAGTGAGCTCATAAATAGGTTTGTGCTGGATTTTTGTGTGAATTTTGTATGTTTCACTCACTCCTGTTGCTATGTGTTGCTTAAAATGTGGACCAATTTGTGGTTGAGACATTTTTAGACAACTAAATGATTAATAGAAATGCTCCAGACAGTCAAGTATGATGATGGAAGAGGGGAGATAACTGTACATATGTATTCCCAGTGGAATGGCTGAATTATCTTGGGGTAGGAAATGTCATACTCCTTTATAGGGCTTTATATTTTGTGTCTCAAGATAAGAATGCAAGTCCTCTAACTGTGACTAAGTTGACCTTCTTCTATTTAAAAGCAGCTGTTAACTGTAGCATCAGTTTGAAACCATAGATTCATTTTTTTATCACCTATTCTAGAGTAGATTGATACAACATATAAAGCGTTCTGCTATGTTTAAATCATTGGTAGTAAGGAGAAGACGTAAATGTTTTATGTGATAGTACTGAAGGAGTGTTACTTACCTTATTTATAGCTTGCTTTCAGGGCAGATGTGAAGACTTGTAGGGCTGCTGATGGTTATGGTCTGTTTTCTGTTTGTTTTGGGATGGTTCAGTGCATTGCTTGGAGAAAATGTCTTGACGAAGGTCTTAGCAGTTGGTTGTCCTCCATGCTTTTCTGGTGAAAATATGGTAAAAAGTCTTTTTCATAGGTATGAACGTTACAGAAGTTCATGCACCTGCTTTTTGTTAAGTGCTGAAGCAATTCGGAAACTGTTCTTTGAATTCAGTTTAAATTCAGGCAACCAAGCTAAACCCTTATGCATGTCTTTACAGAATTTGGCTGTTCTTAAATGGAAGTTGGATGTTCACAGTGACAATACTGAACTGCTTTTATTTACTTGATGTATTTTTGTAAATTAGTAATTTCTTATCTTTTCCAGGGCCTGAGAAATGATCTGAAGGCTGCTTTGGATAAGATTGACCAGCAGTATCTGAACGAAATTGTAGGTGGCCAAGAAGCAGGAGACGATGACTCACAGAATGACTTGAAAGTCCATGAGGAGAATACTACTATTGAAGAACTAGAAGTATGTGATGATAGATTTTAATTAAGGGATTTTAGATGTAGTATATTGTTGTGAGAAAACTTCAGGATTGTTTAGACAAAGTTTTCTTGTTTTCAACATCTAACTTCGGCATTCTGAAGTATCCTTAGATATGCTCTTTTGGGAAATTAGGTTTCTAAGCCTTGAGTTGCACTATAGGTGCCTACAATAGACATTTGAAAACTCAAGTGGTCTTTGTTTACAGTGTCTCATCAAAAAGGGGGCAGGTGTTGCCTGCAAAGAAAGTGGTACAGTTAGGATTCCCTCTGCGGGGGGTTTGGAAGTAGAGAATTTAATAGAAATACATTGCCTGGTTGTAAATTCTAAAGCCCTTTCTATGAGTATTTGAGAGGGTAATGAGCTTAGTACTGATGAATTTTCCTTACACAAGAAAAATGGACTTTGAAAAATAGACACACAGAAAGAATGTTTGATATGAAAACATCCAGGACAAAGAAGTGGTGGAAGTCAGAAGTAGGCAGATCACAGAAAATATAGGTGCAGAAACAACGTGTCCCAAAACTACAGTGCAAATGACTATGATCACCACAGCATTTGTGTAAGTGAGCGGAGAATGAGTGCTGTCAAGTGCATTCAGCACCTGGTATTTTAGGGTAATGTTTTGGAAAGCACATGAACTCAGGCTGAAGATTTTTACACTTAATCTTCAAAACTCTTTGCAGAAGTTAATCTTCATATCATCCTTCCAAAAGTGTGTTTAAGAAATAATCTTGATTTATAACTGAAAGCTTAAATGAATACATTATTGTAAGGAGATAGTCTTTGGCTTTTTTTTTTAGGGTACCAAGGGTTCTGGTGTAAAATAGCTGTAGCACCAGAATGGATACCAGCTGTAATGGGGCCGCACTTACCAATCTGTTAATTTTCAAAATAGCCCCTTTTTGGGGCAGTAGGGCAGGCTTGGTTTGAGCCACGGAAATAATCTTTTTCTGAAAGTTTGGAAACACCTCAGTCTTAATTTTATGCTACTTTAACTGCATTCTATTGAGTGTAAGGGCTTGCACTGAATTTGGTTCTAAATCTAGGAGATTTTTTTAACCAAAACTCACTTTGCAAATGTGAGGACAATGGAAATAAATTATCAATCCAACTATACCTACCGGAAAATGTTTCTAAAAAATGATGTTAGTATTAACAGTTTTGAGGTTTAGGCAGGAAGCTAGAGTTACTGGAGAATACTATTGGGTTTTTTGGTGTGTGGTGTGTGTTTTTTTTAGATTTGTTCCCTCAAATTCAGAGTTACAATTAAAAAAATGGTAAAAAGCCCCAGTACCTCAGAGAATTGAAATAGCTTAACAAAGTAATTAGTTGATGGCTTTGGGGATCTCAAAAATGCGGTGCACCCACAGTTCCCCTTAATACAGTGCTGAGAGACAGCTGCTAATTATCCCAATAATTTAGTAGTTAATGAATGAAAAATTCCTGTTGCATTGACTTTTCAGAAATAATCATACTGGCTTTTTGTTTTAAATGTTTTTAATAGATTAATGAATCTCAGTAGCATATATAGCTGTTTCATTCTGTTTCCTAACCAGTGTTTTGGATTTCTGGTGGAGTTTATTACAGTTCACGATGCAGTGAATCATACTCTGCTGTGGTGGTGGTGGCAAACTTCTAGACAGTGTGGAAATAATTGCCTTTTTTTGCCTGTTCTAGGCTTTGGGAGAATCCTTAGGACGGGGTGATGATCACTATGATATGGACATCATAACGAAGTTCTTGAAGGTAACAAACAAAGAAGATTAATTATTCTGTAGCTATGTAATATTTTTTATTATCGTGTAGATAGATTTTGTGAACAGAAGGGATGATTTCAGCTGCTTGGAGAGAAAAACTCACACATTATGCTTAAGATGTGTTTGTTTGGGTTTTTTTTTAATCCTTGGAACTCCACAGCCTTAGTTAGTCACAGTCGTGACTTCTGCTAGACCTTGAAACAAGCTGTTGGGAGAGCAGCTTTCTTCAAAATCTGGTCCTACTTTTCCAGACAAAATGAATATGGTTTTGATTTCCGTGTGATAATTGAGGCAGTTGTATATAGTTGCTTCTATGTACTACTATGGCATTAAAAACTTCCGAGGAGTCGCTGCCTCCCTCCCCCAGGAGCAGTGGAAGCTGAAATGAAATGTCACCTGGTACTGTTATGTGAAATAAGAGAATTTTAAAGGAAGTCTGCTGGCTTTGCTGAGGAAACAGGTTCAAGTGGATGGTAGAAAATTGTTTCCTGGCAAGAAGGCTGTATTGCCTCTCATTTGAGTCAGATGGATCCTGTGTAACTATTGTGATGATCAGAAGTCACAGCAAGAGTCAAAGCTTTCATTTGTGTGTATCAGATACGCTGGCAGTTTTAATATAGTTTGGGTTGGGTAGTCAGACAAAGAAAGCTCAAAAATTGTTTTCCAGGTGGAGAGAATGTACATTTGACATGTTTGCTTTCTGTTGTGTTGAATTTTCACTGTTATCTTTACTGTTCCTTAGGCTCCTTCTCAAAAGCTTATAATAGGAGGGTTGTTCATATTCCTGCTTGCCTATCCCTGTGAAGGAGGCTTCCTGCCTTTTTAATAGAGATTTCTCAAAAAACCTAATTTTGCCATGGTGGCTTAAACCACTGTTCCCATCTGTTTTGCCGAGGAAGTCACTAGATGGCACTACGACATAAATTTGCTTGTTCCTTATCCAGTTTCTTCTTGGAGTTTGGGCTAAGGAGCTGAATGCCAGAGAAGACTATGTGAAACGGGGAGTACAGGGGAAGCTGAACAGTGCCACTCAAAAGCAGACAGAATCGTACCTGAGACCACTTTTCAGAAAACTTCGGAAAAGGGTGAATCTCTTTAAATGTCACTATTCTGTAGGACTTATTTTAACTTCTGCTTTCAAAGTACCCAGTGGTTAGTGCCCTTTCCTAAGATAATGTTATCTTCGCTGAAGAAGAGAGGATAAGTGAATTGGCCAGAGTTTCTGTGTCTAGAGCCCATGACTCCCAGTTCTGACCTTTTTATCTTGACCAGTGTATTCTTCTGCCTACCCACTTGCTTTTCCAGGTGTTGCTTTACGTATCACCTGTTTGCTGGGTTGCAGATATGATAGAGAACTGGGATTGTATTTTGCACTTTGCCATGAGCTACTAGGTGTAACCACTTAACCTCTGTTTCTTCAGATCCTTCATCTAAATAACCAAGATGTTTTCCTTTGTTAAAGTCCTCAAGCTAGGGTAGGTGCTAAACTTTGTATAAATGCTGAGTAGGATGGTTTTCCTGAGCTCTGAAGTAAAGATGTTGTCTTTTTTTTTTTCCCTTTCTTTTCCTGTAGACACTTCCTGCAGACATCAAAGAATCAATAACAGATATTATTAAATTCATGTTGCAAAGAGAGTATGTGAAGGTATGTTTGTTTGCACTCTGCTAGCATGCACAGGCTGTCTGGTTCTAATAGATTGAGTTTATTGCTTCAACATTTCCCATTTTTTTGCATTTTGAAGATACATAGCTGGAAATACACACAACATATATTCAAAACAAAATAAAAAATGGCCGTTAAAGGTTAGGCTCCAGGTAGTGTTTGATCCACAGCCTGTCAGAAGATCTTTTTGAGGCTGGTGAAATGGCGGAGCTTTGCAAGCATGAATAGAATTTTTCTCAGAGATGGTTATATTAAGTTGCAGAAGAATCCTGTATGGGTAACCTGATATTGTAAGGTTAAATTAAGGTATTGAATTAATAGGGTGTTAATTAATTCATTAGGAATTAACTGAGTTGAACTGAGTTACTGAATATGAGACACTGTCCCTTTCTTCGGCTATGCTAACATTAGTTGGCCTGGTAAGGTTGAGGTAAGTTAATGCAAGTTTTTTGGATAAAGTCTGCTTACTGGAGGAGGCAGAACTACTTTGACACACAAGATCAAAGGCAGTGTTAGGTTTTGTTTGTAGCTGCCTTCAGAAGTGGAACTCAAATACCGATAGCATTTGCTTAAGCAGCTGTGTATGCAGAGGAAATTGAGCTGTGTTTTTGCCTTCAAATTTCTAGTACTCCTTATTATTTTTATGAGGACTTAGATAATTTGTCAAGTAAGCAAGCAAACCTGCTTTTGGTATTGAAAAAACTGTACGTGGCCTAAAGCTAGCTTAATCCAAATCATTTGAAAGCAGAACTGAAAGTGTGGGGTGTATCATAGTGGGGTTTCGTTTTAGGGCACTTTTTTCTTTTGGTTGTCATCATTATGTTGAAATTCCTTTTCCGATGGCTTCTCAAACAAAGTAATGAGCATGCGGGAATGTGGTGTATCTCCTGGGTTAGTCAGCTGCGCTCCTCTCTGCTGGAGGTGCTTGGCTTTATGTAAACTCACAGACTGATTTTTGGAGGAGTTGAGTACGCATTCGGAAGTTTGGGTTTTGTTTTTTTAATTAGGTTAAAGAGCCTTGTGCTTTTAAATCTACTCATATCATTTTCCATTTTGCTTCCTAAGAGACTTGTGTCTTTCTGCCTCCTGTTGTCTTCTGTGCTTTTTTGCTTTGTGCAGCCTAGTGAATACTGGCAGCCACAAATTCTTACTGCTTTGTTAGATGGAATGCTGGAAAGATTTAAATTTTGAAATCAACATGTGACAGTAGGCAAATGCCAGAATCCCAAGTTGTCTGCTCAAGCTTAATTAACCCTGTTGTAACGTCCTGGAAGGGTATTTAATTGCATGCTCACATATTATGTTTCATCACAAAACCATATTTAAATCAGTAAGTAGGTATTTGACTAAGACTGTTCAGATTCTGCCTGCTGTAGGCAAAGTCAAAGTCAGGTCCCTTTTTCAGGTTTGCTCTCAGCTTTGTCTGCAACCCCCTGCCTTGTTCATTATTCACCTCCCAGTTTGCTCAGTGCCAAATGGGAAGAAACTGCACCCACTGGTCATGATTGCTACTTCATATTGTTTAGTCTCTAAATAGGAGGTGATAAATGAACTCTATCAGTGAGTCTTGTAGCTTCTCGCTAATAGTGGAAGAATGTCCTGCTCCACATCCTTCTTGAAGCTGTTTCTCTAATTGCATGTATGTGTGTGTCCCCCTCACTTCCTGGTTCTCAGTTGTCATGTCTTTTTTTAAGCTCCGTTCTTCTCTTTCTGTCTATTAATTTTCCCTTCAAGTTCTATCCCTGTTCTTCCCCAGTGACGTTGTCTGCTACAGCTTTGTGCTAAGAAAGGGTGTCTGCTATCTTGATTGGGAAATCTCAGATTCATTTACTGCTGTTACTGCTCTCTTCATAGATACTGTTACAAATGTGCTTATTTAACCCAGTTTTGTCAAGAGCTGGTTCTCAGCCTCTTTGGAAGCTAGCTGCTCTCTCCAAGAGTTGTCAGGCTCCAGTGCGCTCCTGTGTACCGGCTGACCTCAGTTCTGCACACACAGTGTCAGCCTGCAGTGGCCTGCACTTACAGACCGGCTCCCTGGTCTAGTCTGCAACCGAAATGACAAGGGTTGTAAAGGTGATTACAGGCAAAAGTTTATGGGAACCTGAGAAGGTTGAGTTGAAAATAGTCCCAGTAAACTTCAGTTTTAATCAATATTAGACTGCCTTATCCAGTGCTTTCTTTCATTGCCCTATAGGTAAAGTCCATAGTCCTCGCTTCCCTCAGAGTTCAGCATAAACATCGATCGTGTTAGGAAGGTGTGTTGTAAAATTGGTTAATGTTGTGCAATGAAACCTGATTCAGAGAGACTGGAATCTGTGGTGGTGTTGTATCTGGCAATGCAAAACTGCTCTGCTTTCTGATGCCTTTTCTGTTTTGCTATGTGTGCACATGCTGTATTCCTTCAGGCAAATGATGCCTATCTTCAGATGGCTATTGGAAACGCTCCCTGGCCTATTGGTGTCACTATGGTTGGCATCCACGCTCGAACCGGTCGTGAAAAGATTTTCTCCAAGCACGTAGCCCACGTTCTCAACGATGAAACTCAAAGGAAGTATATTCAGGTAATGTTAGCTTTGGAAATCCAACAGATTTGTTCTTGAAGTTAGGGGATCTTTGAGAAATACGGGATTCATAGTTACAGGTGATGTGGTAAGAAGGTCCTAGCTGTGGACAGTTGCCTTAGCTGGCTCAAGCATTTAATAGGTAGCTCATCCCGAACCTGAAAGCTCTTCAGTGCTGGGCTAGGAACAGAGTCTAATGGATTTCCCTGCGTCTTAACTATTGTGATCCTGTATGAACACCAAAGTAGCTGTGCAGACACGCTTTATTCTCCTGAGTTCCTTCACTGCTTAACTCAGTTTTAACATCATGTGTGGAATTTAATACTGTGGAATACAGTCCTTCTGACTATTTCTGCAACTAGGTAAATTTTTCAAACATGTTTCTTTAACAGTGTGGGCTCAAAATTCCAGGTTCAGTTCCTCGTGTGCA
The DNA here is from genome assembly GCF_000687285.1 of Phaethon lepturus. Lineage (NCBI taxonomy): Eukaryota > Metazoa > Chordata > Aves > Phaethontiformes > Phaethontidae > Phaethon > Phaethon lepturus. The sequence continues at coordinate 48,413 of NW_010537954.1, read as the reverse complement.
TATTCAGACTCATGTCATGAACTTCTGTTGTTTGTGGAATTAATAGCTGTGGTGTTTTTCTTCTCTGATGTTTCAGTGTATTGGGTGGATGAGTCTGAGGAAACAAGTCATCTCTCCTTGTATTGTTAAATGTTAAATGTATTTGCCTCTTGCCAGTTGCTGTTTCATAAGCCTTCTGGCTTAACTCTGAAGCATCCAGAGCAGCATCGTGGAGCTTGGAGCTTCTGGCAGGATCTTGCTGCTGCAGCAGCAGGATTCTTGTTGCTTTTCAACTTCTACAGATGTCTGCAAGCAGATTGGTTGTAAAATGCAACTTCTCCTTCTACCTTGAGCCTCTTTGTACTGGGGCTACAAGTATAACCTTTGGTTCCTGTTCAACTATAGTTTTTACTATCATAACCTGTGAAAATATCATGGTGAAGTCAGAGGAAGCTCTAGATACTGGAAGAGCCAACAAATTAAATTTGACCAATTCTTTTCTAAGGTTAAAATTGGCATGTGGATTACGCATCTTCAGAGACAGACTCCAGTTAGTGTAATACTTGCTTGGAAGTATGTAATGGATGAAATAGCTTGTGTTAAACCAGTTTTGTTGTTAGTCTGTGTTAAAAAAGGAATTTGGACTCTGAAGGAAGATTGTTGTGGGCCTCAACAGGGACATAATGCTTATTCTCCAACTTTGATGAACAATTGCCCATCTGTGTCCATTTGCCACTCTTCTAGCAGGAAGATCTCTACTCTGTAGTGATGCTTGATGTCTCTTCATGTGCCCTTTGGAAGATACAATGTATATGAATTCCTTAGTTTGTCATAGAATCATAGAATCTTTGGGTTGGAAGGCACCTTTAGAGGCCATCTAGTCCAACCCCCGGCCATGAGCAGGGACATCTGCAACCAGCCAACGTTGCTCAGAGCACAGTCAACACGGCACTG